>NC_084541.1:1800000-1997500 GCF_024500275.1 Phycodurus eques
GAACTGCCAGAAAGGATCATTTTTACAAATACCACAAAATAAACATCTCATTTCAGAAAAAAATCATATCATCAACAGTGAAATATGGTGGTATTCGTGTGATGGTCTTGGGGCTGTTTTGCTGCTTCAGGACCTAGAAGACTAAATGGAACCACGAATTCTGCTGTGTACCAAAAAAATCTTGAAGGAGAATGTCTGGCCCTCTGTTGCTGAAACAAACTGCGACAGGACAATGATCCAAAACACACCAACAAGTCCACATCTGAATGGCTGAAGAAAAACAAAAAGACTTTGGAGTGGCCTAGTCCAAGTCCTGATCTCAATCCTATTGAAATGCTCTGGCGTGACCTTAAAAAGGCAGTTCATGCTCGAAACCCCTCCAATGTGGCTGAATTACAATTCTGCAAAGATGAGTGGGCCAAAATTCCTCAACAGCGCTGGAAGAGACTCATTGCAAGTTATCGCAAACGCTTGATTGCAGTTGTTGGTGCTAAGGGCGGCCAAACCAGTTATTAGGTTGAGGGGGCAATCAGGTTTTCACGCACGAACATGTAGGTTTGGAATTTTTTCCTCCCTAAATAATAAAAAAAACATTTAAAAACTGCATTTGTGCTTACTTGTGTTGACATTTAGTAATATTTAAATTTGTTTGATGACAGGAAACATTTAAAGTGTGACAAACATGCAAAAAAAGAAATCAGGAAGGGGGGAAAACACTTTCACACCACTGTATCTTTGGGCAGTTAATCAGGTTGGATGGGGAGCCTCAATGCATGCCAATGTCATTTTCAGATGTCTCCACAGATGTTCAATTGGATTCAAGTCTGGGCCACTCAAGGACATTCACAAAGTTGTCCTGGCCGAAGCCACTCCTTGGCTATGTGCTTAAGGTTGCTGGCCTGCTCAAAGATGAAGCGTCACCCCAGTTTGTGGTCAAGAACACTCTGGAACAGGTTTTAATCCTGGATGTCTCTGTACATGGCTGCCGTGTTTACTGAGTTTTTTTCCATCGGAAAGAGGCTGTAAATAAATGTGCATTCGATTTCTTAGGTGTCTTTTTAAAAATAAATCTGTAAAAAAAAAAAAAAAGTTTTTAAAAGTTATGTCGAACGTCGGCAATATTGGCTTCAACACATTGTTTCAATTAACCATTGGGAAGGTGGGCAATGGCCAGCGCGAACCCAATTTTGGAATAAGGTTGTAACATAAAATGTGTAAAACATGAAAGCGCTTTGAGTTTGACTACTTTCCAGATGCACTGTGTATTTGTCCTGCTCAGTCTAACAGATCCACAACAAGAGCTGCATTAAAAAAAACATGCATTTAAAAAAAAAAAAAAAAAAAAAAGCAAGACATGCATGGCCAATGACAATATTGCTCATCCAATGCTAGTGGATGAAAGTACAATTTCCCTACCCAAAAGAGAAGCTTTAGTAAATTACAGTTTTGAAATTGAGGATGGAGGTAACTGTCAGACAACGCAGAGATTTTGCTCTGAACCATGCCCGTCTTATGTTTTTGTCTTGGAGCACAAAATAGTAGATGACGACGCAGGGCTGTTCAATAGCATTTAAACTACCACACACGGTTCCAACAAAGAGATTATCAACAGTCAAACTGAAGTCCTTTTCAAGTGCTTTCAAGTTCGCCCACACTTTTGAAAGAGGTAAAGGAAAGCAGCTCCAGAAGAACGTATTTGTCATAATGGCACAAACGAGCCACTTGACCGCAACTAGTATGGGAATAGGTTTTATTATAGATTGATTGTTCAAGCGTCGGGATGACGCGTGTGGCTTTGCTGTTAAATACACAATTCCCCAACTAGCGGTTTTTTTATTCCACAATTCATGTCGGACATAGAAAAGCACATCTTCGTGTGTGAATCCACGTTCGCGCACCTTCACTGTCGTTTGTCCCAGCCGTCCAGTCTGGAAACCCTTGATGAGGTTGGTTGCCCCCTCGATGGCCTTGGGGATCTCGGCTGGGCTCGGTGGAACAAGTTCAACACGGGCGTAATGCCAGAAGGTTGCTAGCCGAGGTTTGGAGTAGGTGACGGCGGCTGAGAGGCGAGGACACAGGTTAGCAAGCGCCAAGACGGCTAATGCTAACGTTAGCGCTGAGCTTCCTACAAATGAACGACCAGCAACTAACAACTACGTACCGAACCGCAACCTGTAATTTAGTCACAAGAACGTATTTTGTATACGCCAACTCACAATAGCTACAACAACTATTCATTTTATTCGCACTTGTTTATGTCAACTCGCAATAGCTACCACAACTATTCCATTTTATTAGCCACCAGCCAAGCTAGGTCGTGCTAACGGCCATTGGACAGCCTGCAAAGAAATAGCGAGTCCTAACTGAACAAACGTCATTCATCTACGAAGTAACTCACCGCCAACCAAAGTTGGTACTTTAGCGACCAGCTTTTGCACTGCCTGCGCCATTGTAAGACGATGGTCGACTTGTCTCCTGCTTTGCCGACTGAATGTCACCTCCAGCTAAAGGACCCTGAGCGAGAGCTGCATAAACTGCCTGTACAAAAATACCCGTCCTATGGTCTCCTGCTTTAGCCGGCTGAATGTCACCTCCAGCTAAAGACCCTAAGCGAGAGCTGCATAAACTGCCTGTACATAAATACCCTGTCCTATCTACACGTGCACAAAATGTCGCTATCAAAGAATTCGTCTCTTGATATATTTATGCCATCAATCCTCGATTTTGATACGTCGTTCCAATGAGACAATATTTGGTGATTTGTCAATATATTAGGAACACCCGTCAAAAAAACTATCACACACTTGCACTCTTTAGAATAAAACTAGTAATAAAACTATCCAGGTTATAAATTCATATTCATTTGACACTTCAATCCAGGTTTTAAATCCATATTCATTAACCGTGTTATTTTCATATAAAGTGACTCCCAAGTTAATTTCTTGGAAAGCTGTTCATGTTTATAATTGGGCATGGGCATGTTATTGTATTATTGTTATTGTATATAGAAGTTAAGTTGTTAGCACTCCTCCTTAGACATGACAGCCAAATGAAGCTTCTTAAAGCACTCAAGCTTTCAGGCCATCTGTGCCCAGCATTATGTCTCAATAGTAAGCGGTGATCTCCAAGGCATAAACGTTTGCAAAATTTGAATATCCAAGTTTTATTTTAATTTTATGAATTACAAATTAATCCCAAGGCCGCAGACACCAAAGAGCAACTGGGTGTAAAATTACCATCTATGTTGTCAATTTACAAAGTCCCTTTTGGAGAGAGTGCTGTACTCGTTGCCTTAGTAATCCATCCATCCTCAATACCGTTTATCCTGTTCACGGTCACAAGGTGCTCGAGCCTATCCCAGCTGACTGGGCAACAGATAAGACTACACCCGGAACTGGTCAAGTTCAGTCACTGAGTGGGGGTTGAACCCACACTGCCTGCACCCAAGTCAGGCAGCTGTACCACTAAACCATCAGTGACACCTCAGTAATAAAAGACCAATCTCCAAACTCATCCAAGACAATAAATTAATGGACTCGCTTTAATCTTTTATTCAATCACATTTAACAAGTCATACATATTGGCTTTGAGAGGTTTCAGGTTTGGAAGTCCGAGTTGCTCTAGCACCCACCTCTCAGACGCAGGACAAGATGGAGGGTTGACTCTTTCTGGATGTTGTAGTCAGAGAGAGTGCGGCCATCTTCTAATTGTTTGCCTGCAAATATCAACCTCTGCTGATCAGGGGGAATGCCTTCCTTGTCCTGGATTTTGGCTTTGACATTCTTAACTGTGTCATTGTTCTCGACCTCAAGGGTGATGGTCTTGCCAGTGAGGGTCTTCACAAAGATCTGCACGCCACCACGAAGCCGCAGGACTAGATGGAAGGTGGACTCTTTCTGGATGTTGTAGTCCGAAAGGCTGCGACCGTCTTCCAGCTGCTTGCCAGCAAAGATAATCCTCTGCTGATCAGGAGGAATACCTTCCTTGTCCTGGATTTTTGCTTTGACATTCTCAACAGTGTCACTGGACTCAACCTCAAGAGTGATGGTTTTACCAGTCAAAGTCCTCACAAAGATCTGCATGCCACCTCGTAGACACAGGACAAGATGGAGGGTAGACTCTCTCTGAACGCTGTAGTAAGAGAGGGTGCGACGATTTTCCAACTGTTTGCCAGCAAAGACCAGCCTCTGCCGGTCAGGGTGAATGCCTTCCTTGTCCTGGATTTGGGCCTTCAGATTCTCAACACTGTCACTGGTCTCTACCTCAAGGGGGATAATCATACCTTTGAGGGTCTTCACAGCAATCTGGATCCCACCTCTGAGACGCAGGACAAGATGAAGGGTAGACTCCTTCTGAATGTTGTAGTCAGATATGGTGCGGCCATTTTCCAGTTGCTTACCAGCAAAGATCAACCTCTGCTGATCAGGGGGAATGCCTTCCTTGTCTTGGATTTTGGCCTTCACATTCTCAACAGTGTCACTGCCCTCAACCTCAAGAGTGATGGTCTTGCCAGTCAGGGTCTTCACAAAGATCTGCATGCCTCCTCTGAGACGCAGGACAAGGTGGAGGGTGGACTCCTTCTGGATGTTGTAGTCAGAGAGGGTGCGGCCATCTTCCAGTTGTTTGCCAGCGAAGATCAACCTCTGCTGATCAGGGGGAATGCCTTCCTTGTCTTGGATTTTGGCCTTCACATTCTCAACAGTGTCACTGCCCTCAACCTCAAGAGTGATGGTCTTGCCAGTCAGGGTCTTCACAAAGATCTGCATGCCTCCTCTGAGACGCAGGACAAGGTGGAGGGTGGACTCCTTCTGGATGTTGTAGTCAGAGAGGGTGCGGCCATCTTCCAGTTGTTTGCCAGCAAAGATTAGCCTCTGCTGATCTGGGGGAATACCCTCTTTGTCCTGGATTTTGGCTTTGACATTCTCCACAGTATCGCTGCCTTCAACCTCAAGAGTGATGGTCTTGCCAGTGAGGGTCTTCACAAATATCTGCATTCCACCTCGAAGCCGCAGGACAAGATGGAGGGTAGACTCTTTCTGAATGTTGTAGTCAGAGAGGGTGCGACCATCTTCCAACTGTTTGCCAGCAAATATCAACCTCTGCTGATCAGGGGGAATGGCTTCCTTGTCCTGGATTTTGGCTTTGACATTCTCAACTGTGTCACTGTTCTCGACCTCAAGGGTGATGGTCTTGCCAGTGAGGGTCTTCACGAAGATCTGCATGCCACCTCGAAGCCGCAGGACTAGATGGAGGGTGGACTCTTTCTGGATGTTGTAGTCAGAAAGGCTGCGCCCGTCTTCCAGCTGCTTGCCAGCAAAGATAATCCTCTGCTGATCAGGGGGAATACCTTCCTTGTCCTGGATTTTTGCTTTGACATTCTCAACAGTGTCACTGCACTCAACCTCAAGAGTGATGGTTTTACCAGTCAAAGTCTTCACAAAGATCTGCATGCCACCTCGTAGCCATATGACAAGATGTAGTGTAGCATCTTTATGGACGTTGTAGTGAGAGAGGGTACAGCCATCCTCCAGCTGCTGTCCAACAAAGATCAACCTCTGCAGGTCAGGGTGAATGCCTGCCTTGTCCTGGATTTGGGCCTTCACATTCTCAACACTGTCACTGGTATCTACCTCAAGGGGGATAATCTTGCCTTTGAGGGTCATCACAGCAATCTGGATCCCACCTCTGAGACGCAGGACAAGATGAAGGGTAGACTCCTTCTGAATGTTGTAGTCAGATAAGGTGCGGCCATTTTCCAGTTGCTTACCAGCAAAGATCAACCTCTGCTGATCAGGGGGAATGCCTTCCTTGTCTTGGATTTTGGCCTTCACATTCTCAACAGTGTCACTGCCCTCAACCTCAAGAGTGATGGTCTTGCCAGTCAGGGTCTTCACAAAGATCTGCATGCCTCCTCTGAGACGCAGGACAAGGTGGAGGGTGGACTCCTTCTGGATGTTGTAGTCAGAGAGGGTGCGGCCATCTTCCAGTTGTTTGCCAGCGAAGATCAACCTCTGCTGATCAGGGGGAATGCCTTCCTTGTCTTGGATTTTGGCCTTCACATTCTCAACAGTGTCACTGCCCTCAACCTCAAGAGTGATGGTCTTGCCTGTCAGGGTCTTCACAAAGATCTGCATGCCTCCTCTGAGACGCAGGACAAGGTGGAGGGTGGACTCCTTCTGGATGTTGTAGTCAGAGAGGGTGCGGCCATCTTCCAGTTGTTTGCCAGCGAAGATCAACCTCTGCTGATCAGGGGGAATGCCTTCCTTGTCTTGGATCTTGGCCTTCACATTCTCAACAGTGTCACTGCCCTCAACCTCAAGAGTGATGGTCTTGCCAGTCAGGGTCTTCACAAAGATCTGCATTCCACCTCGCAGCCGCAGCACAAGATGGATGGTAGACTCTTTCTGAACGTTGTAGTCAGAGAGGGTGCGGCCATCTTCCAACTGTTTGCCAGCAAAGATCAGCCTCTGCTGATCAGGGGGAATACCCTCTTTGTCCTGGATTTTGGCTTTGACATTCTCAACGGTATCACTGCCCTCAACCTCAAGAGTGATGGTCTTCCCAGTGAGGGTCTTCACAAAGATCTGAACGCCACCTCGAAGCCGCAGCACAAGATGGAGGGTAGACTCTTTCTGAATGTTGTAATCGGAGAGGGTGTGGCCATCTTCCAGCTGTTTGCCAGCAAAGATAAGCCTCTGCTGATAAGGAGGAATACTTTCCTTGTTCTGGATTTTGACTTTTAGATTTTCTACAGAATCACTAGCCTCAGCTTCAATAGTTACTGTTTTACCAGTGAGGGTCTTCACAAAAATCTGCATGCCACCTCGCAGACCCAGAACATTTTGGAGGGTGGACTCTTTCTGGATGTCATAGTCAGAGAGGGTACGGTCATCTTCCAGTTGCTTGCCTGCGAACATCAGACTTTGCAGGTGTGGGGGAACGCCTTCCTTGTCCTGGATTTTAGTCTTCAAATTTGTAATGGTGTCATTGACCTCAACCTTGAGAACAATCGTCTTTCCAGTAACTGTCTTCACAAAGATCTGCATGTTTGCACCTGAGAAGAAAAAATGTGTTACTCGAGCTCCTTCCCTTGAAGCAAACCAGTTAACAGTAACTTTGCTACCAAAATGTTCCCACTAAAGTGGTCCCTTTAAAGTCAAGTGGCCAAAAGCAGTGGTTCCTCAAAATATGGTTCTCTAACCACTAGTGGTACGCGGGCTCCCCTTTAGTGATATGTAAAAGAATCACTTTTATTAACTTTGAAGTTAAATACATTTGCAATTTTTATTTAACTTTTCTGCGGCACAGTGGATGACTGGTTAGAGCGTCAGCCTCCCAGTTCTTGAGGACCGGGGTTCAATCCTGGAAAATGTATAGGTGGGGGCTGTGGCCACTGCCTGACGGTACCCCTGCTTACAATATTTTAAATATAATAAAATGTCAACACTTTGGCCTTATCACATAACCTTATTTTAAATCAAAATGGAAAAACCATGGAATGCAGACATGAGATGGAAAAGCAGCAAACACCTCTCTGCTGGGGTACATGTACATGTTCTTCACGCCGTTGGTCACGCGTTAGCTATGGGAAAGCTCACAATATTTCAAATTTAATTCAACAGCAGTGAACTTCCACTTGTAGGATTTCATCTTAACTGCTTCCTATGATGAACCGTTTTGATGTTAAAAGTGCAGTTGGGTTCAAGTACAAATCCTAAATTTTGTCTTTAAGTAGTATCAATGTAATCACAGTCTACATGTAAGTATAATTGTATACGATTGTATAACATGTCTGACCAAATACATTTCTGTGTATAATAAAGAAAATACTTAATTGTAAGGCAAGGCATGTTTATTTGGATACCGCCATTCATACACGAGGATAACCATTTACGGCCAAAAAATAATGTCAATGAAAATGGATGCATGAGTAGATGCAATTAATTATGTTGGTGCGCGACTTGAAAGATAATTATGCGTTATGTCTTGTATATTTGACAAAACTTCACATTATACAATCATAACCCTGTACAGTAGTATATGAAGTTGTTTTTGTTGTTGTTGTTTTTTTTTTTTTTTTTTTTTAGATTGTCAAGTACTTACAAGAAATGTGGCTTCCAGGCAAGGAACGCTCCAATTTGTGTCGGCGTGAAGCGAATTGCTTGTCCTCCTCCTGACAACGTCGGCGACTGTGGCCCTGCTGCGCACGTGTCGCTGTTTTATACCTTCGTCACGACAATCGTCATAAAAGCGAAACGACAACGAACGGAAACGTTCGCGTTTGATCCAAGGAGAGTTCAGCGGAATAAAGAAGCGGCGTCATCTCGCGACGGTTTACGCCCCAGTTAGCTTTTATTCACTCCCAAATAGAAAACAACTAGAACCCAGTTAGCTTTTTTTCACTTCCAAATAGAAAACAACGAGAACCCAGTTAGCTTTTATTCACTCCCAAATAGAAAACAACTAGAACCCAGCTAGCTTTAGAACCCAGCTAGCTTTTATTCACTCCCAAATAGAAAACAACTAGAACCCAGTTAGCTTCTATTCACTCCCAAATAGAAAACAACTAGAACCCAGCTAGCTTTTATTCACTCCCAAATAGAAAACAACTAGAACCCAGCTAGCTATAGAACCCAGCTAGCTTTTATTCACTCCCAAATAGAAAACAACTAGAACCCAGTTAGCTTCTATTCACTCCCAAATAGAAAACAACTAGAACCCAGCTAGCTTTTATTCACTCCCAAATAGAAAACAACTAGAACCCAGTTAGCTTTTTTTCACTCCCAAATAGAAAACAACTAGAAACCAGTTAGCTTTTATTCACTCCCAAATAGAAAACAACTAGAACCCAGCTAGCTTTAGAACCCAGCTACCTTTTATTCACTCCCAAATAGAAAACAACTAGAACCCAGTTAGCTTCTATTCACTCCCAAATAGAAAACAACTAGAACCCAGCTAGCTTTTATTCACTCCCAAATAGAAAACAGCTAGAACCCAGTTAGCTTTTATTCACTTCCAAATAGAATACAATGAGAACCCAGTTAGCTTCTATTCACTCCCAAATAGAAAACAACTAGAACCCAGTTAGCTTTTATTCACTTCCAAATAGAAAACAACTAGAACCCAGTTAGCTTTTTTTTCACTCCCAAATAGAAAACAACGAGAACCCAGTTAGCTTTTTTTAACTCCCAAATAGAAAACAACTAGAACCCAGCTAGCTTTTATTCACTCCCAAATAGAAAACAACTAGAACCCAGTTAGCTTTTATTCACTCCCAAATAGAAAACAACTAAAACCCAGTTAGCTTTTTTTCACTCCCAAATAGAAAACAACTAGAACGGTACACTTGGTTTCTTTGATGGTTCCTATAAGGTTTTTTTTAATATAGGGTTTATACGTGTTCCCCAGGCGGCACAGTGGGCGACTGGTTAGAGCATCTGCCTCACAGTTTGTAGCAGAGCTGTAAAACAAACAGTAACAAGCTGGCAGCTAAGCTTTACTGTTACTTTACAGGACAATTTGTTAGAGTGTACCCATTTAAAGTTACAAAAAAAAAAAAAAAAAAACATCAGTGAAAACAAAGCTTGACTTTACGACAACACAATGCTAAAAAAAAAAAAAAAATCCATCTATCCATTTTCTATAGCACTTATCCTGTTCAGGATTGCGGGTAGCTAAAGTGTATCCCAGCTGACTTTGGGCATAAGGTAGTCTATACCGTAGACTGGACTCGGTGTCAGTCACTCACAAGGCACATTTTGACAGAGAATCATTTCCAGCGTCACTGAGTGGGCATTGAAGCCATGCTGTCACTTAACTCAAGACGAGTGCACCATGAAGAATACTAAACATGATTATCAGCCCTCCATTTTTTTCCCTCCAATCCTTCCAGATGTTCTTTGGTCACTGATTAAATCTTCACTGTCCCACAAAATGTAAGGAAAATGTCCTATTTCATTGCTCTTGACTCAACTATTTGATCAATTCTGAGGACATGAACTATTGCATCCCATTTCCTCTAATCACTCTTTTTGTAACTTTATAGTACCAACATGCAGAAATTCATTGTTGCAGGTAAGGCGCACAAGTAGATTATGTACAGTCCATGTTTTTTGAACATTTCATGTCAGATGGGTTGCGTTTGAAATTTGAATATTCTGATGAAGTATGTCCATTTGCAGGTCTCTGGCTGAGCGTTGCTTGGTTGGGTAAGTTCATTTCTTGCTTTTCAGATCCATCGAGCAAGTTTGCAAAGTCTAAATACTGTATTAGGTCATTAAAGGGTAGCGATTTTTAAAATCTTTCAGGCTCAGCCGAGCGACTTGTGTGTCTCTATAACAGCGTATCGGACCAACGATGGGAGATTGGACATTTCAAGATTGACAACATCCAACCAAACCCGCGTACCCACCTGATCTATAGTTTTGTCGGCATTGATTCGAGTTTTGACATTTTAGCTAGTTCCAGTGACAAAACTAAATGCCCACTCTTCAAGAAACTGAAGGACAGGTGAGACCTCAAACATACGTATTTGTCTTGTCTCCCCCCCCACCCCCACCCCCCCCCCCCCCCCACTTAGAATTTATGTTCAATAATAAACAAACAACTACGTTTGGTCCAACACACAGCTGAAAACCCTTTTGGAGGTCAATATGATTTCAAATCTGATGTAAGTAAAGCTGTGCAATGTAGTCATAGTTGCAATGACTGAATTCATAATTGCAAGACAATGTGGAAAGCTGCATACTATCTCACTATGTACACAACTTATTTTATTGCTACTGTACGTCACTATACTACTATTATACACTATACTGTATAATTTTCCTCATGTTCAACAGATTCCAACAAATGATAGTCACGCAAGTAAATAGGGTGACTTTTATCAAGTCTGCAATCTCCTTCTGAGAGAACTTGATGATATATTTGATGGACTTAACATTTTGTGGCTGTCTCACAAGGAAAGGAACGTTTCGCAAAGCTCATCCAGGTATGATCCTGAAATTCTCATCTTATTCTGACAGATAAAAACGTGTAGACTTCCTAAAGCCTTTCTGCTGTATGGGAATTCCAAGAGGCCTTGAATGTGGAGGCGGCCCAAACTGGAGCTGAAAAACGACCGCTCACTGCTAGTGTCTCTGCTCAGCCATCAGTCATGACTCAAAGCTACGAGGTCAAACAGATTGCAGAGTAAAGACACATTTTACAAGGATTTTCACAATGTGCCCTTTTTATCTTTCGCTAAGCAGTAACTCCTCAGGGTTCAGCCGAGACGTAGACTGCTTCAATGTCAGATGTTGAAATACCCTTTGTGAATGGCCAACCATCTTTCTCCAAGTACTAACCAGCACAAGCCCCTCAATGCTTAAACTTGATCTATGGTTTGTGTTTTATTGGCTTGAGCACCATCCCTGGGTTCTTGTCCCTAACCATTTTCCTAGCCATAAGCTTAACATGGGAATTGGGGTATTTGGAGAGGATTTTACTATTAACTCACTGCGCATCGTTGAACATTTTGGCTGATCTACCAGCAGGGTTCTTGGCCCGTTATGAGGCAAACTATGAGGAGAAGGAGCTTCCGTTGTAACGGATGAGAATACAATATTTCAAAGTGTGGATTTTCCCTTCTGGTCTTCTTTTGGCTTCATCAACAACGCAGGTTGTTTTGGATGACATAGCTTCTATTGATACAAAGGTAGTCCCAAACCAGCCAAACACAAAAACCTCATACCGAATGATACCATGCCGACAAACATCCTGTCATTCAGCGACATCCTGTCATTCAGCATCTGCATAATGAGCTAGTTCACAGCTTTAAAATCCAGTAGCATCATTATGATTCATGATATTGAGATAGTTGGGTCTTGTCAGAAAAATAAACAGTACACAATCATTTTGGTTGCTGTGTGTGTGGTCGGTGAACGAATTTAATTGGGGCCATAAGGTAGATAAAGTGCAAATTTTTCATTTATTGCTCTTCAACATACAACAAAAAAAAAAAGCATCACTATATTTAGGAATACTGAATACACAACACATACAGTCAGTGCTCTCAAATAGTTACACCGTGTGTTGCTACAAGAGACTTGTTGGTTACATAAACTGTGTTCATTTGATCCTTTGTTGCTTTGCAAATAAAGTCTTTACTTCTGACAGACGAGACAGGTCACGTGTAGTTAGTGATTCCCCTGTCATTATAGCAATATATTATGAGTTTGTTGATCCTGGAACTAGTAGTTGGCGGCGATACGACTGCTGCATAGTATCACTCTGCCAACTGTGTCAAAAGTACAGATAGGTTTTCAAATAAGGCGTTAAAATGACAAATGAAATACACAAGTACAGAGACGTGAAAAATCTACTTCAGTACACTTCCCGCTACTGCTCATTTAGTATCTATGGGGAATATAGGCCTTCGGTTATCCATTGGCGAGTAAAGTCATCACTATCAATCAGGGCTAAGTTAGTTAGTTTTAAAGATATTTTGAATGTGACGTTTCTACACACTGGAGATTGATTTCATGAACGCACTTTAATTGTTGTACAAATAATCACACATTTCCTTTTTTTTAACTTTTGACACTTCTATTGATGTCTGTGGTGTGTATGCATGTTGATCTTTATCAATATATATATTCTACTATGAACACACGTTCAGAAAGGTGATGGTCTTTTAATGCCTACAGAATTGAACCGAGTGGAAATCATTGACAAAATATTTGTATCTTTTATGCGCATTGGATGTAAATCCTTCAAGTGGACCATCCCGGTAATTTGAACAGTATTGAAATAATAGAGTTAAGGTACAGTTTGAAGTCCCATCAGACGGAGAAGGAGTACAGCATGGAGTGTTGTCAAGACTGTTTGAGTCATTTCACAAGCGTGAAACCTCTGTTTCTTCTCCCTATTGAGAATGAGCAAGAAATGTCAGGTCAACGCTATATACTTTGTAGCTAACCATTGATAGAGTGCCTGTTTTGATCATTTTTTACACGTCTGAAATATTTTGTCACCTCACTGTCGGTGATCTCAAGCGTGTCGGTCTTTTTCAAGTTGTCGTAGCTCTCCTTCTCCTTGACGAGTAAGGAAAGACATGGTCCGGCTTCCTTCACAAGCTTGATCACGTCTTCCAGGTATTGGTGCTCCACATTTTGCCCATTAACTTCAATCACTATATCACCCATTAGTAGTCCTGCTTTCTTCCCCGGGCTCCCTGGGGCCACCTGAACAAGACAATAAATGTTATCTTCATGTGGAGTCTCATTGAAAGGTGATATTTTTAGCCTACTTGACTGACGAAGGTTCCGGGACACTGCGGTATAGAGCCAAGGTTGAAGCCAAACCCCGAGGGGCCTTTTTGAAGAGAACACAGTCTGGGCTTGGATGAACCTACTCTATGATTTTGTTGGCAATGTTCTGATGCACAGACCGGCTCACTGTTTTCCATCTTAATAGCATCGTCCTCCCAGAAGAGGAGAGGGGACAGACCTAACTGCAAGAACATTAGACCGAGTATAGAGCTTTAGTGCGATTCCCAGCTGAAATTCACACAGTGTAAAACTGAATGCAAAGTGACACCCAACCTGTGTGTAAAATTCATGGCCCTGCTGAATAATCGTGGTAAGTGAGATATGTCGGCCACTCTCTCTCACTCTCGTCACAATCTCATCATGCTGCAGCAACTCCACAGACTCTCCATTGACCTCCAGCAGCACGTCGCCGTCCCGCACCCCGGCCCTCTCCGCGGGACTGCCAGTGCCCACCTTCCGCAACACATGAGCTGCCGCATAGGAAGAAACCATTCAAGAACAAAATGTGACACCTGTGTTGAGCACACATTTTGAGTCCTCACCTGTACGTCCTGATGGGGCCTTCTCAAAGTGAAGGAGGAAACCGTAGCCCTCAGGTGCCAAATCCAAATCTAGTTTTCTCGACCTATAGGGCAAGTTGTGTGGGACCGCCATAGTAGGGAGTATGGGCATCCTTAGTTGAGTGTATTTCTTCTCGCTCTCGCTGTCAATCACTAGGATGGTGATGTATTTGCCACATTTTTTCATCTACAACAAAATTGGATATTAAGTTCAGTCATTGTAAAATGGCATCTTGTTGATATAGTTCAGTCCCAAAGTATTTGGACAGTAACATTTGTTATGATTTTACCTCATACATTATCACAATGTTTTTGAACTAAAACCATCAAGATGTAACTGTAGTGTAGACTTTGACCTTGAATTTTAGTGGTTCGATTTGGCGACATTACCATTTTATGCCAATTTCAGGGGCTCGAAAAAATATTTGGATGAGGCAACGTAATTGTTCAGTGGTGCATTGAAAATAATTTGCACTCAATGACTGCCAGACGTCTGGAGACATGAGACATCACCAAATTCAGATTGTCCTCCTGCAGATGTTTGGCCAGACCCTCACTGCAGCTGCCTTGAATTGCTGCCTCCACTTTTGTCTTCAGTACCTTACAAGCATCTTCTCTCGGGGTGAGATCAACTGACTGATTTCGGCCATTGCACACTTTTCAATTTCCTTGTCTTACCCACTACGGAAGGCAACTCAAATGGACGGTTACAAATGTATTTTCTTGATGAGTGATTCTTTGGGAAAAATCCATAGCATCAACAAATCAAGAATGCTCTGGAGAAACTCTATAATCATCAAAGTATACAATCAAGAGATGCCTTAATAAATGTCAATACTGAGGGTTTGCAAAGCACTGGTAACGTTCCAAAGCGGGAAATCCAAACTTCCGAAAAACAATTAAGTTTCCAATGTCCAATATCACAACAATCGAAAGAAGAAATCTACGGTGACAAAACCGATATTTCCTTCCTCAATGGCCCAGTCAAAGACATGATCTCAACAAAATACAAATGACTTTCACTTACTGAAGACAAAGGGGAAGGCAGCAAATCCCACAAACAAGCAGCAAGGGAAGCCACCTTCCGCGAAGGCCTGGCAAAACATTTACAGGAAGGAAATACTCAGAAATATTGTGTCATTATCCAAATACTTCTATAAGTTGATCTTTCTGCGTTCATCAAATTGTTCATACCATTTTGCTGAGTGCAGAGTGCGTGAGATCTGAAACCACGGCTCCATTCATCCACACCAGGCGATCCCCCTTATGTACGCCAGCCTTTTCGGCCGCCCCTCCAGGTACCGGGTTGACTGAGAAGCAACCCTTTTCAGCTAAATGGTAAATGGACAAAATTGAAAGATAAAAAATCAAATAAAAGTCCTGCGCAGCCTTTATACTCTCGAACCGTGGCCATCTGAGTGTCAAGAGTGCCGTTACCTCCAATAGGTGTGAAGTTGATGCCCAGACCCAAGTTCGGATCTCTGGTGATGTGACACAGTCGTGGTGGTTTCAAATGTTCACTCTTATATGCTTTGACAAGATCGCGAAGGTCCTGCCCCTTGGAGACTGCTTTCTCATACGCCTCGTCATCAAGAACCAATAAGCATAGGTGATGTCCACTTCGCTTTATTCTCCTGGCCACCTGATGCAAAACTACTGTTATTTCAGCCTGGGAAATCACCACGACACTCACTCATAAATATAAATACATCAATAAATGTAAGACTCAACTGGTTTACCTCCTGGTGAGGAGCATCCTCTACATAGACATTGTTGACCTCAAGAAGCCTGTCTCCATCTTCAAGGCCGCAACGCCCCGCAACGCCTCCAGAAACCACATTTCGGATAATGTGACCTTGTTTCACCCATTCTACTCTCAGGTGAAATCCGTAGGTCTCCCCTTCCTCCTTTTTAAGAACACAGAGATGTGGTCTCGGTGTGGACTCTGCAAGAGAGGAAATACCGGAGAACGGTGCTCCAATAACGTTTTCTACAGTTGGCTGATTAGAGGCGCCGAAGCAGATACCTTCTGTGATGACCATCAGTGGGTTGTCTATTCCCTCCTTAGGGTTAAATGAAAATTTCCTTCACAGAAAGAGATAAAAGACCAGACCACTTTAGTTTGACACACTATGAAGGTAATGTGCAGTTCAAATGTATCACATATGTTATTGTAAATTTGAATTATCGGCAGTTTATAGTCAGTGATTTGAATATACATGAATAAAATCACCATTAAGTAGGGGCTCATCATAACCATTTTGTCAGAATCCGACTTTTATCTGTGAACGCCAAGTCTTATCTCGGTCCCAGTGGTCCGAGATTCAAAATGCCGCGCCGAGCAGAAACAAAATCGTCTCAAACCCTGCGTGGCGGCGCGGCCTTTAATATACTGTAAGCGCTGTTCAAACTCCTATTTTCATGTCTAACTCCCGTTGCTTACTCAATGATATACTGTACAGTACAATGTTTCCTTGGGAGGTTGGGTGTTCATGCTGTAGCAGTTCTCGGTTTACAGTCAAGTTGATTTTTCAGAACGTCGGAAGATAAGGGAATAGGTGTAAAGAATTGGAGCAAAAGCAGGACTTACTTTGTCCCGCATTTCATTTCCACCGAGCCTTGGAAAAAAACAGATCAGATCAAGTGTTTGGTTTTAGTAGCACACAGTTAGGTGAATATTGAAAACAATATTTCTTATTTGCTAAACATCCAGCTCAAATCAAAGATAAATAAATGTCAATCACAGTTCTGGTGATGATCTCAAAGTGCAACCTTGTTGCTGCTGAACTTTAACCAACTCCAAGTTAAGATTCCAGGAAGGACAACAGTGCTTCTTTTAAATACAGCGGTCAAATGATTGTCGTTAGCCATGTCCTCTAATGTCTCACTGCTTTTGATAACAATGTCAGTGACATTTTGTCCATCTCACAAAGTGTCACAATAACAAACTTAATGTCTTGACTGTTCTTTTCCAGTTGGACAAGATAACTGTAACGTAGTAGGTCGTACAATCTGGCGACATGAAATTCTTCACGTGCCGCATGTGGCCGTGCAACTTCTCTTTTTGGGTGGAGTAGAGCAAATGTACTTAAGTGCCACTAATGGATCGGTGTTTGCTTTTCCCACCATAAAGCTTTCATTATTATTTAACCCGGCTAGTATTCGTCCCACGAGAGAACATGTTGAGTTAGAGTGTAAAAATGTCATTTTAAGGTGAAACAGTATTAAGAGTCTGGATGTTGTTTCCCATTCAAGCAGTCAGTAGAAAGGAAGTTCAGAGCATAAAACAAGGCATTCAAATATTAATTATAGAAACATGGATGACATAATACATAAAGGACAGCTGCTGGAAAAAAAAAACATAACATGGTAAAATGTTTTAAATGTAGTACCTGCACTTGATGTCATGTTGTGCCGTACAGAAGGGGATGAAACATGGGGAGTAATCCAAACCCAAACATTTATTCGGATCTATCTGTGTGGCTCCTCCCCCCGGGGGCACCGGGCAAGGGCAATGTCTAATCATTGTGAAATTCACACGCGCATACCTTCAGTGCACTTCAAACTTATACGACTTTGTCTATCACTCTATCTTTGGGCTCACGCGATCATTACTTTCAGACACAGTCATCGTATGAATGGGCAACTCAATGTTTCCAAGTAACAACTTGCTAACCTAACTAGCAAAATGGTTTCCTCCACTTTCTACTCTCGTGTCAAGGTCTATCGTGTTAATGATCCTCGAGCAAGTGCTTTCAAATTTGTCAGCTCGATTTCGGTTAGAAATGCGGAGCTCTGCGTGCTCGGTGTAGGGCTGGCTCGATTGTAGTGGGATGCAGGGCGCCCCCAAATCCTCAAAACCCGACAACTTGTTGCATTTTCACCTTTAACAGAAAGCTGTGATGTACAGTGGATATAAAAAGTCAACACACCCCTGTTCAAAGGCCAGGTTTTTGGGATCTAAAAAAGCGAGACCAAGACAAATCATTTCTCAACTTTTTCATGTTGTAAGTCAGTTGGGGGAATCGGTTGTAAGAGGGTGCGCACACGCACACACACACACACACACACACACACACACACACACACACACTACCACATTATCTCAGTTGTTTATTTTTACATCCCGAAGACATCATCTAATTTTTACCTGCGTTATAGAAACTATAGGTAACATGACGGAATACGTCTTGGAAGGATTTATTTCGTTTTAATTTTTGTAAAACACAAAAACCTAGGTATTTAACAGGGGTGTTTAAACTTTTTATATTCGCTGTGGATTGGTTTAATTTTTCACAATTTTTAAGTGGCCCTTGAATCCATCCGTTGTCCTTAATGGGGCCCCTGGAGTGTACCACAAGAGCAGAATCACCGTCCAAGTACAGTTCATTGATATTTAACTTCTTAGTACACTTCCCCCATGTATTTAGGCACAGTGTTAATGTTCAAACTGTGCAAAATGTTACAGTGACTCACAATAATATTATTTTCATGAACATTTCCCGGTTGAACCTACACCCAGCAAGTTCATTACGTTATCATTTAAGCTCGAGGCCACTAGATGGCAACAGGTTTCAAATCAAACTTCACCAGCATGCAGGGAGCAAAGGCCCAAGCGTAGACATAGTCAATTAGTAACTAGATCTCAAAGTGCTTCAAAGGTTCTGCTCATAATTTCCTGCATGTCAGGAAGAGAGTGAAATGATCATATGGAGACTTTGGATTATTTGGCATCATTTACGATCACATTGTGCGAGGTTTACTTGTACTTGCATATGTATCATTTTCAAATTGAATTTTCAAACCAATCGATTTCAAAATGGACATCAATAACTCCAAAAGTGTGTCAAGTAGGTCACGGTTGTGGACTTGCCGTGCTGTTGGGAAGTGGTTTGCAACCCACAGGGGTCACCGTCGTAGCCCCCGAAGACCACATGAGTGTAGTTCAAAGGTCAGTATTGTAGCGCATAAGCAAACCATAGCATTCGTGGAGGCAAATTAATGAGCACAACAACGATTAGAAGAGGATTCACCCCCCGAATAATTAGTTTTTCCCGGACGTGTGTGTCAAACTGGTAGACTTTCGCATTAATCAGTACCCAAGAGGTACCTCTCGCCCTCCAAAAGGTTGGTAACCCCTGGTTGAGAGAAATGATCTTGTCAGTTTGGGGTCATTGCTCCAATTCTGGATGAATGTGGTTGAAGAAAACAAGGATACTACGGAGTTATACGTCCATGCAATTAGTTATGGGGGGAAAAAACTGCTAGGGCTAGTATTAATAGTTGATGTTAATAATGATACTTTATTTATATGTCTTTCTGATGCCCTACTGTATTCACACATACAAGTAGACGATGCCAATAGCAAGCATAAAGACTAGGGATAGGCAGCGGCAGTTCTGGACCAATTCTACTAGTGGGGCAGTCAGGCTGGGGCCAGGGGTTTTGAATCGATGCTTGCATTCGGACCTATGGACTACAATTAACCTAACATGCATGCTTTGGGGAATATCCCATATGACCAAAACTCTATGGATTAAGAATGGGATGTCACTTGAATTCTGAGTCAAGGCAGGTGAGCAAATGCTTTTGGCAATATAGTGGACGAGGACTAGGGAAACATGCAAACACCACAGGGCAAGGGTGCAGCAGAGATTCTGGAATTCATGAGATCAAAGTTCAAAAACACACTTTCGTTCGACTTTTCTGCCATCTCAAAGTACAATAATATCAGGTGTCTTTTATCCATCCATCCATCCATCCATCCATCCATTTTCTTTACCGCTTATTCTCACGCGGGTCGCGAGCTGCTGGAGCCTATCCCAGCTATCTTCGGGCGGGAGGCGGGGTACACCCTGAACCGGACGCCAGCCAATCGCAGGGCGCGTAGAAACAACCAACCAATCGCAATCGCATTCACATTCACATTCACATTCACATTCACACCTACGGGCAATTTACAGTCTTCAATTAACCTCGCATGCATGTTTTTGGGCTGTGGGAGGAAACCGGAGTGAGGCAGATGTGCTAACCAGTTGCCCACCGTGCCGGCGTTGTCTTTTATATAAAAATGTATTAATTTTGCCCAGAGTGGATCAACTTCAGGACATCTAGTACTGTGTACAGTATATGTAAGACACTGAGAAAAGGTTCATTTGTGTTATTTATACAAGATATTCTATTGTTTCAAGGCAATGGAGAAAGAGAGCAGAGGAATCAATGGAGTGTCTTTGGGACTTCAGTCCAGCTTTCCGGATGCGAGTGGCAGCCCTTCTCAGTCTCGGGTGGACAGAGTAAGACAGAGCTCCCATCTGTACCTAAATCCTTGCCAAAGCACCGGAGTGCATTAACAGTCAAAATGTGTAAAGGAGACTTTCTGTCAGCTGCAAATCATTTGCTTCACGTCTCACAATACATGCAATGGCTGCTCAATGACAGTGAGACTATTTCACCTCTTTTGATGCTGCAGATGTTGAGAAACACCCAACAAATGGGGATGAAAACAGTTATTGGAATCTTTGAAGAGACGATATATATATATATATATATATATATATATATATACAAACATGAAAAACAGGTCCTAGGTGAGAGACCAGACAAGGTACAGCTCCAAAAACCTCTATGAAGATGAAAAATTCAGGAAGACGTATTCCCTTGCCCGGACGTGGGTCACCGGGGCCCCCCCCTGGAGCCAGGCCTGGAGGCGGGGCTCGAAGGAGAGCGCCCGGAGGCCGGGCCTGCACCCGTGGGGCCCGACCGGGCACAGCCCGAAAGGGCAACCTGGGTCCCCCTTCCCATGGGCTCACCACCTGTGGGAGGGGCCATAGGGGTCGGGTGCAGTGTGAGCTGGGCGGTGGCCGAGGTGTTTAAAAAGCTCCTCGGTGGCAAGGTTGACACGCCTCTGCAACATCGCGTGGACATCGGGGACAGTGCCTCTGGATTGGCAGACTGGGGCGGCGGTCCCCCTTTTTAAAAAAGGGGACCAGAGGGTGTGTTCCAACTACAGGGGGATCACACTCCTCAGCCTCCCTAGTAAGGTCTATTCAGGGGTGCTGGAGAGGAGGGTCCGTCGGGAAGTCGAATCTCAGATCCAGGAGGAGCAGTGTGATTTTCGTCCTGGCCGTGGAGCAGTGGACCAGCCCAACACCCTCGGCAGGGTCCTCGAGGGTGCATGGGAGTTCGCCCAACAGCTCTACATATGTTTTCTGGACTTGAAGAAGGCGTTCGACCATGTCCCTCTGGGAGTCCTGTGGGGGGGTGCTTCGGGATTATGGGGTACCGAACCCCCTGATACGGGCTGTTCGGTCCCTGTACGACCGGATTCAGAGTTTGGTCCGCATTCCCGGCAGTAAGTCGGACTCGTTTCCGGTGAGGGTTGGACTCCGCCATGGCTGCCCTTTGTCACCGATTCTGTTCATAACTTTTATGGACAGAATTTCTAGGCGCAGCCGAGGCGTAGAGGGGGTCCGGTTTGGTGGCCTCAGTATTGCATCTCTGCTTTCTGCAGATGATGTGGTTCTGTTGGCTTAGCCGTGATCTCCAACTCTCAGTGGAGCGGTTCGCAGCCGAGTGTGAAGTGGCTGGGATGAGAATCAGCACCTCCAAATCTGAGACCGTGGTCCTCAGTCGGAAAAGGGTGGCGTGCCCTCTCCACGTCAGGGATGAGTTCCTGCCCCAAGTGGAGGAGTTCAAGTATCTTATCTTCACGAGTGAGGGAAGAATGGAACGAGAGATCGACAGGCGGATCGGTGAGGCGTCTGCAGTGATGCGGACTTTGTATCGGTCCATTGTGGTAAAGAAGGAGCTAAGACGAAAGGCGAAGCTCTCGATTTACCGGTCGATCTACGTTCCTACCCTTACCTATGGTCACGAGCTGTGGGTCGTGACCGAAAGAACGAGATCCCGGATATGAGCGGCCAAAATCCTCCGCAGGGTGTCCGGGCTCTCCCTTAGAGAACGAGTGAGATGCTCGGTCATTCGGGAGGGGCTCAGAGTAGAGCCGCCGCTCCTCCGAGTACGAGAGGAGCCAGATGAGGTGGCTGGGGCATCTGATTCGGATGCCTCCCGGATGCCTCCCCGGTGAGGTGTTCCGGGCACGTCCCACTGGGAGGAGACCCCGGGACGACTCAGGACACGCTGGAGAGACTACCTCTCTCGGCTTGCCTGGGAACGGCTCGGGATCCCCTCGGAAGAGCTGGATGAAGTGGCTGGGGAGAGGGAAGTCTGGGCGTCCCTGCTAAAGCTACTGCCCCCGCAACCCAACCTCGAATAAGTGGTAGAAAATGGATGGATGGATGGATGCAAGTTTGCAGCCCTACATACACATATGAATAATAAAAGGCTAGAGTATCTTATCAATAATGGTAAGTGTTTCTATTTTATTCATACAAGTCTTTGTGTGTATAAAGAATATCTTACGTGTAAAACCCTTGTGCATCCTTCAGCAGGGACCAGTATAAAACTGGACGATACGGAATGATTTACAATGTACACCGCCAAATTGGGGAAAATGTAAAAACAAAAACAAAAAGGCAGACAAATGTTGCATTAAAACTATAGTATATATTACTGAATTACAGCCATTGAACATATTTGCTATATCAGCAGGAAAAAAAGAAAAAAGAAAGAACAAATCTGCAGAAATGTTTGTTTGCTTACACAGCAGTTTGTTTTGCATTGAGCAATAATGGTAACATCCTCTGGTCAAAGAAATTGTGGATGTTAAAAGAGGAACTTGGGTACTCACTGAGGCCAACATACTACACTGAATCAACCAAAACCGATGATTGTTTTACAAACCCTAATTCCGATGAAACTGGGACGTATAAAATGTGAATAAAAACAGAATAGAATGATTTGCAAATCATTTTCAACCAATTTTCAATTGAATACGCTACAGAGACAAGATTTTTAGTTTTCAAAGTGATGAACGTTATTGTTTTTTGTCGTTGTTGCAAATATTCTCTCATTTTGAATTTGATGCCTCTACCATGCATAGTGAAAGCCATACATCAACAACACCCAGAAACGCCACCGGCTTCTCTGGGCCCGAGCTCATCTGAGATGGACTGACGTAAGGTGGAAAAGTGTGCTGTGGTCTGACGAGTCCACATTTCAAACAGTTTTTGGAAATGATGGACGTTGTGTCCTCCGGGCTAAAGAGGAAAAGGATCATTCGGATTAATATCAGTGCAAAGTTCCTCTCATCTGTGAAGGCAGCATAATACCATACCATACATATTTTGGAGCAAAATATGCTGCCATCCAAGCAACATCTTTTTCTGGGCCTGCTTGTTTCAGTAAGAAAATGGTAAGCCATGTTCAGCACGCGTTACAACAGCGTGGCTTCATAGTGAAATTGCAGTGTCTACGGGGGTTTCCAGGTGTCCTTGATACAGACCGTCCATCCATCCATCCATTTTCCGAGCCGCTTCTCCTCACCAAGGGTCACGGGAGTGCCGGAGCCTATCCCAGCTATCTTCGGGCAGGAGGCGGGGTACACCCTGAACTCGTCGCCAGCCAATTGCAGGGCACATAGAAACAAACAACCGGTCGCACTCACATTCACACCTACGGGCAATTTAGAGTCTTCAATTAAAGTCGTCCACCGTGCTGCCTGATACAGACCAATACCAGCCATTTCTTGGGCCCCCCCCTACTCAACACTAGCCAGCGACAGCTAGTAAAGGACCCTATACAGGGGATTCCAGACACGTTGTCGTTGGTGTATCTCATGCAGTGCCACAGTTGTCATTGTTTTCAATTGTCTTATGTTTCATTATCTTTTTATATGTTTGATTTTTACACCATGTATAGCACTTTGTGTGCAGCTGTGTGTGTGTGTGTTTTTTTTAAAGTGCGTTATAAATAAAGCTGAGTTGTGATTGATACGGCCCAAAGTCAGTTTTTGTTTTGGGGCCCTTGGCCTGGCTCGTCTCCCCTCTTGCAGCACCTCTGCCACAGACGACTTACTAAATTACTACGACAAACAATCACTTTGAATTTAATTCATGCTGAATAGTTATTTTTAGAGTATGGCGAATTGAACTCAAGGAGCGATCTAATTGGCCGACGGGAACAAGTGTCCAACGCGTTTGACTGACGTCCACTTACACACACGAATGATGTGGCAAAAATCAAGGCGCGAATAAAAAGAAATAGTTCCTAGATTGACACGTGTTCCTCTGAACCTCTATTTCTAAATTCAGCATTTTTTCATCAAATATAACACATTCAAGTTTTAAATACTCCCACAATATCAATGGAAGGGCGATCGTGACTGCCTAAATGCACTTTTTAAAAAGTGTTGCTCTGTATTCATCCGCCTCACGGAGTACTTCCATTTCCGGGATGTTTTCTGTGCTTGCTCACCTCCTCCGCCATTGCAGATCCAAGGAGTCGGTGTAGTGGCAACCCGCCGTTAGCCAGGGGAAGCTCGCAAGTCTAGCGCCAAGAGATCAGTATAAACGTACCGTCACACCGACAGCGCCTTCGATTCTATCTTTGGAACCTCCGATCAGAGGCTCCCTGGCTGCCCGGCTGGGACCCGAGAGGCGCCGTAGTTTGTTAGCATTCGAAGAAACCGGAGGAGAGTGAGAGGAACCGCCATGGCTCAGATCCTGCCAATTCGTTTTCAGGAGCACCTGCAGGTGAGTGAATGAATTAATTATTTCGTTTGTATGTGGCTTTTCTTTGATTCCAATTTTCTTGTGGCACTATAGACTTGATGGTCCAAGGCAAACCTTGCTAACAAGTCAAGTGCGAGCTATGCTAGCTGGCCGGGCTGGGTGGATGACGTTTATCTTAGTTAGCATCTTAGCCTTCTGGCTAACTGTTTATTGAGTCGCCCATGTTCGTTTTAATGTGGCGTTTGAAATTATATGGCCAATGTTAACTCTGTGCTGACTTTAGATGAGCATTTCGTGGACATGACTGGGCCGCGTGGAGCACTGGTATCACCTTAGTAAGTTTACGGTCTTCGCCGACTGTCAGCCAA
The DNA here is from genome assembly GCF_024500275.1 of Phycodurus eques. Classification (NCBI taxonomy): domain Eukaryota; kingdom Metazoa; phylum Chordata; class Actinopteri; order Syngnathiformes; family Syngnathidae; genus Phycodurus; species Phycodurus eques. The sequence continues at coordinate 1,824,870 of NC_084541.1, forward strand.
TTTTTTTTACAATTCATTATCGCATTACGTTTACCTGTTTCTTCTTTGGTCTGAATTTACTGAACTAGAAATTGTATAACGCTGTAGAGGATGCTAACATTGTATGATTGTCTTGTCAAGTATCGGTAAGTCCTATAAGGAACACCCTAAAACATGCTCACTTTCACCGGGGTTTCAACAAGTCATGAAGTGGGTTACCTAGACACTATTACCCATTGATATGGCATCCATTTAATTGTCAATTTAATTCATTTTCAATTGGTAAAAAAAAGTGCAGGTTTTCATTTAAATGACGCTACATTTCGACAGTCCACTTGGCCGTTAAAGAACTGTTTGGTACTGGATACCTAAAAAGCGGTCACACTTAATTCCACTGTGGCAGATGGGTACTTTTAGTATCTTGTTAACAAAGTTGTGTAGAGTGGAAATATAGCATTCTACTTATTTTGCACAATTCGGGACTCACCTCATATTTAGGCTATCAGAAATAGTGACGCAGATGTTTATTTTATGCACATGGTTGCAGTGGAAAATTCTCATTTTAAATGATTGATTGTAACAGGAAAAGGCTGTGCCTTTTTCGTAACACCTTGTCCTGCAAGCACTGAGGTCTACTGGATGATATGCTGCCTAATTAATAGCAAGAAGATGAGGCAGAGAAGGTCTCCTAACATCAGGGGTGGGTAAAAATAGCGATTCATCAATGCATTGTAATACTTCCCCCTGAAATTCAATATCGATTCAGCAAATCCTCTGAATCAATTACCACCTGACCAGTGGGGGGGGGGGGGGGGTGCTTTTATGTGATTCGCGTTGTATGCACGGACGCTGGACTCTGCCAAACGAGAAGAAAATGGCAACTAAAGCAAGCAGCCGTAAGCGAGCGACTTTTACTTTTAAATGTGATGTTTGGGTTCATTTTGGATTCCCCTGTAAATCTGGAAGAGGAGAAATGGACAAAAAACACCCGTACCATGATAATCAACAACAACACGAAAACATGTCTGAAGTCGCCATCCTGAACCTGTACATGGAGTTAAGAAAGCGGTTTTGGAGTCAAAAGTCGGCAGAAAGAGTGGCTCTTACATGTGGTGGTTGGACTTTCAAAGCGACTGACCCATACGTACGTACGTATTCATTTCATTTCTAACGCGTGGGAATGGGTGTCAAAGGTTCTGCAGACTAGAGCCCTGCAACAGAGCAATAGCAAACTTGTTGACAGAAGCAATAAATGAATGGGGTTTGATTAAGAAAGTATTACAGTTGTTTGTATAGAAAAGGTTGAAAGTATGCAATTGTCACGATTGTAATATGTCAAATATGCTACTTAATTAGGCGCTACTTAAAACCGTGCAAATAGAAACCCTAACCCTAATAAGTAAAGAAATATTCTTCATGTATAATGCACTTTACTTTTGTACTCCACATGTGCAAATAAGTGCACGTTTAAAAAAATAAAGGAAAAAAGGAAAAACCTTTTTAAAAATTTACCTTTTTGTTTATACACAGCTGGTTTTTTTAACTTTTGTACTCTTATGTACAAATAAGTTATATGCTAATGTTATTCAGATGTTTTATTGCCTTAAAAATGTGATGTGATATAGGTTTACATGGCATCAAAAATAAATTTCAAAAGTTACTGAACTGATATTGGAACATTTAAATCAATATCGAATTTCAACCTAAAGAATTGAAATTGAATCAAATTGTGAAGTTTTTAACAATGCACAGTCCTACCTACTAAAGGCTTCTTTTTACTCGCACGGGCGGCGACTGCGCTGACGTCACTGCTGAAATCTCCCATTTTTACCACTCTTACACAAGCAGTCCATTCCATCCCGCATTGCATCACGTGACCGATGCATTGGGCCGGGCGGCACTTGAGGCGCACCCACATAACAAAAGAATAATACCTATTAAATATTCAAATACATCACAGACTTTGTTTCTTCGCTTTTGTTCACAAAATTGCTAGAGGAAAGCTAACACACATTTAATGGAAAAACACCATTGACACGCTAATGAAATTTACCATTGAACTTGCGGGATTTATCTCACAAAATAATGAATATCAGTACACAAACGCTGTATAAACACACCAAAAAAAGACGCACTTGTGAATGCAAGTGTGTCTCGCTGCGTGCACCAAACAGCCCCTCAGAGGTCAAGACGTGCACAGCAGGAACATCGATCCCAACAATGAAGTTCAAAAGTGTATTACTGCACGTGGAGAAAGCCAATGCCGTTCCCACTAATACTGACAGTAAAAAATAACTGAATTGAACTTTTGTTATTTTGCACTTTAAAAGTGTAATTTGTATTATTTTAGGTTACTTTTCATGGTTTTCAAATGTATTTAATTTTTTTCAAATGTAGACTACACTTACGTAGTTGAGCAGTGGTTATGTTGCAACTTAAATATTTTTGTTTTTATTAGTTATTTTTCAGGATTTTCAAATTTTATTTTATTCAATTGTAGTACACATTCTTATTTTAAAGTTGCTTTATGTAATAATAAATGGGCCAGTTTTTCTCATACCTACTATTGGTGATTGTTGCTCTCTTTTGAGTAATATCACTTGATCAAGCCTTTTCTAACAGTCCATACTACAAAATAAGTAAAGTATGTATTATTGTTGCTGATATCGGATGAGGCCGATATCCATATTGGCCAAAACTCAAGGCTGCAATATTTGATCGGAAATGAAAATGTTGGATCGGGACGTCCCTAATTTATATACAAATTATATGGTTTGGTCGAACATTTTGCTGTTTAAATATACAAATGTAATGTATTTTGTTTTGTGTGCCAGTTTTAGAGTGCAATTCAACTGGGAGTGACAGCTTAAAGCAAGGACACTTTGGCTCTTATTTAGAAAACTCTTTTTCTCAAAGTGAAATTATAAATATTAGTCTCACTTGACAGTGAGGCGCTAAAGAATATTTAAAAAATGTATTTCAATAGGTTTTAATAAAACTACTATTTAAAAAAACAAACAAAAAAAACATTTTTTTATATGGTTTCTCAATCAGATGTTCACCCATTGTAGGTGGGTCTGGAATTGTATTCCAGTGATAAACGGTACTTCACTGTACTTTTAGTTTTTGTTTACAGTATTTATTCAGGTTACTGACTGTTCAACAGCTGTTAAGAGTGAAGAGCTACCAGGCTATGATGAAAGCATCCGTTCAGATTTGTGTCACAAGGTAATTTTGTGCAACCAGTATTTCTTTTGCACAGCCAGGACGCCACACGGTGGCACAGGCAGAGTAGGAGAAAAGCCAATTATTCTCTAATGAAAATACACACAATAATAGGGCACAATCCTGGATTGATTGTAAAATAAATTATTTTGAGTGTAAGTAAGCAGATTGGCATGGTGGTGGGTTGTCTTATGCTGGGGTTATATCGCTGTGTTTTTTTTTAAAAAAAAGCTGTTTACTCCTGAGGGCTCTGAGGCTACTATCATTAATGCATACGTTGTTTCATGCTTGTTTCACACAAAATCCACAACCTGTTGAATAGATGAATCACATGCAATATTTTCCTCTAGGTGTTCTTTTTTTTTTTTAACTAAAAACAATTGTTTTATTTGTTTTTCTTTTTTGTCAAGTGTTTTGGGTCAAGTGTATTCATACCCTAAAACGTTTTTTTGACACGTACACAGGTGTGATAAACCTGGTGCAGTATATCATAAATTCTGCTTCAGTGCGTGTTCAGATAAAGGCTTTAGTAAAGCACGGGATTTGAATTGCTGGGAAGTGAAAGCTGAATGTCTGGTATTAGTACTAAACTTGCCTTGATTGATCATGGGGAAAATGCATGCTCAATTGATCGATTACAACAGGGATGGCCATTTTGCTGACCATGATGTCAAATGTGTTGTCTAAAACCAGACACGGTAAAACACTGTGAAATCAGAATAAACGATGAATCCGAATGGAATTTTATTCATTTTCACAGGGTTGGAGTGCTCCTTTTGCCAAAAGTTTTTGTCAAGCGTGTTTTATTTCAAGAAATGCATAAAAACAATCCCAACAACTGTGCTAACGAGACGACGGATCCCCATCTTGATAAATGACGTGACGTTCACGACGACGTACACGTCTCTGTTACTATTAAATGTAGTGCACGTGTATACCCGATCGGAGTAGATCAAGTCACATGTAAACAGTTGACCAGAGATTTAAATCGAGCACAGCAAACGGTTAACTTTCCCGTAAGTGTTTTTTGTGTTAAGCTAAGCGCTGCATATGGAGCAAGGCTGTTTCGTATTGGACGGAGCCAAAACCGCCGGCGTTCCATGAGTTGCGGCTCATGACGCAGCCATCCAACTGTGTCGGCATCCTCACACCAGCTTGTGTTGGTGATCCTAGACATGATCACCAGCTCCCCACAACAATGACCATTTATGGAGTCTTGTAATATTATCGTCCATTTTATTTCAAACGATAAGTCAACGTAGTAATTATCGTGACAGGCCAAGATCTGGGTGTCAGCGAATAAGTTTAGAGTTGGCTGGCTGTTAACTGGCTTAAATGTTAGCCAGTCTACGTGTTGAATGAGTCTGCATGAGTTGTGGCCATTGCAGCTTGTGTATGAAAGTGATTATTACGCGTTTGTTTTATTACCATTTGTTCAATAAAGCACTTTTAAGTGCACCGGTGGCTGTGTCTCTCCTTGACCAGTTACAGGGTCATTAGAATACGTCCAATGGTAGGCTATATTAAATTAGCCAACATCTATACATTACCTTGTGTTGGTGATCTTACATGTGCTGTTGTGATACACATTGCACTTTACGTGTGAAATGATCCCAAACTTCGGACATTCTGTCTTTTCCGGACTTTTTTTGTCCTGGCTCGCCACCGTGTTTTTTTTCTTCTACATGAAGTGGTGCATGCGACTGCAGTAAAATTAGTACGTGGAAAAAATTATCCCTGCGAAAATGTGTAAAAAAATAAATAAAATAAAATAAATTAAAAAAAAATAAAATAAAATAATCCCTGCAAAGCTCAGAGGTAGAGTTTTTGTGACGTTTTATTTCTGATCAAATAATTTTTTATATTTTCGATAAATTGTTGCAGCTGGATGATATTGGCATGTTTCTGTGCCAGTGTTTTATAGACCAGAATAATGCTGCCCAATTGTGCCATAGCAAAGTTTTGTTGGGAATGAATCAACCAAACATTAGTGCGCACTGTTTTGCTAGACCTAATTGACAATCACTACTTTGCAATCAACATTTTTAATTGATTCATAGATTATTAATGTCCATTCATAGTGAATATGGAATGAAAGTTGATGTCATGATACACTTAATTTCTCAAAACAGCAGTTATACATCTGTTACAGAGAGCGAGTAGAATCACCTTCCCCTTTTCCCTCTTAGCAGTCATGGGTTGTCAGCTAGTCAACTTGCTAAGTTTGCATTTTCATAAATCATCCATTTATATAAGATGGTGCCGACGACTATTAAGTAGAAGTTTAATTACCTGAATGTAATTTCTCCCCCCCCCCCCAAGCACCTCCTATTACCTCTTGTGTACACGCACTCAATTTGGCACGATTTTCTTACATACACTTAGTCCAAGCTGGATGTTGCCAGGATTTATTCACGCTGGTATTGTACTCAGTGATCTATTACTGTTATAATTGTCATTTAAGTTCCATTTCAGCTGCAGATATTGACTCAGCAACTTTACTTGGGAAATGTAAACGATACAAAAAATAAATAGAAATCCTATTGTGCTATTATTTTCAAAAGCAGAATTCCCTTGTCCTGTAATAGATTGTATTTTACTTCCATAAGGTTTATGTTTGCTCTTTGAACTTTGCTTGTAACAGACCTGCTGATACCCCGTGACTGGCTGGCAAGGATGCATATATGCTGAAGACTTGACATTGTGCAGCATTGTCGAAATGCGAGAACAATTGCGTTTGAAAGAAAAGGGGAACAGTTTAGTGACACATCTCCTCTTCAGAATTCTTCGTAGAACTAAATTAGAAGGCTAGGCTCTAGAAACGATCAATTCTTCCTCTCCTTTCTAATAGTACAGGCAGTCCTCTTGCTTCTTGTGCTTGAGCTGGTCACATGTCCCCCACCAGTGTCACATGGTTGTGGAGGAGGCTAAACTTGGCAGCCCTGTTGTTTTAGCCTCGATGGACAATGGTTCCCAAGTTTCCTGTTGTGGAGTATGGCTATGAAGTGGTGCAAAGCTCAGCAAATGACAGCACATCCCTCCCTGCCCTTCCTTGAGCTTTACATGTGATGGACATACACAGGGCTTTTTTTGTGCTGACCAAGATGATTCTTTCCTTTTGAAGGAAATGGTAAGCAGGTCCTATGAGTAGTCAAACCTCTTCTGGAGGCACCCGGAAAGATTATCTTTAAGACATAACCACTGGTTTAATTTTGATAATTAGATAAGATTAGATAATTAAGATTAGATAATTACTTTGCCATGAACAAACACACAGCTCCCTGAGCCATTGACATGCTATTTTTTAAGTTCAAGTTTTACTTTATTGTAACTCATTCACTGCCAGCCGTTACCTGAGCAGGGAACACCTACATTGCCAGGCATTTTCGAGCAATTTCACAGATTTTTCAAGACCCACAGATTATTGTGTACAATGACTATATAAACACCAAAACCACCAAAAGAACGATCAGATGCTCTTCTTTCATCAGGAAAAAAAGTTTCTCTAGCTTCTATCGTTCTTTAGTAATCAGCAGTGAAATATAAGCTACTTTCAGCCGAATCTGTTTATGGAGTATAAAAAACTGAGAAAACATCCTTTTTTTGTAAAAGCAGACACATCAAGCGGAACAATGACTTTGACACCAATATTTTTTTTCATTCGTGTAAAGCTCAAATGTGAACATAAAACGACGCTAAGTACTTTGGACAGAAAATTAATTTACAGGCATAACCATGTTCAGAATTTACATGACAAAAAAATGCATGAACAAATAGCTACCACAATTGTACTTTTTTCCTCCAAATTCTCCTCCTCTACAGTTTGTTCAATAGTCCAGGTTTTATTACCTTTCCCATAAAATATAGCAAAGGTTTATCCACATCTGGATTTCATTATTTGGTCGCAGTGAATGGGATCTTGTGGTTGTCATTCTCCTTGAAACCAGTGCCTACTTCTGCTTGAAGCACAACCTGTGCGGTTTAGAAATGTAACCATTACTATAAAAATACATTGTTGAAATTGCTGTCATGGGACGTGGAGGGGAAAAAAAGCTTTCAATTACCTTTTTTGTCTGCACTGCGTACTGGAATGGGAGTCGAACATCTGCTGGAAGCATAACCTGTAAGTTTTAAAAAAATACATACGATTACTAGAGAATACTTTTTATTGATGACACATTTTGCAAGGGTAAAAAAAAAACAAAAAAAAACGTCGCAATCCTAAAAGACGCTCGACTCGCGGGTGTTGAATTCCTGCTATAGATGGACGAGCTGTAAATGGAAAATTCAAATCAGTACTGGCAACAGATGTTACATTGTAATGTGAAGTAGTGAGACTAAATGTTTTTTAAGTAACAAGGATTGGTCAGCTGACGATCAGCTGGCAAGCGGCTGAGAGTGTCTCGCCATATGTATGGGGAGGCATTTTGGGTGATAGCTTTGGAACAGTGCGATCGGCTCCGAGCGTCATCCTTTATTCCCCCACGTGATCTAAGGCTTCATTCCTGTCGGTCGGAGGAATATTTTTATTACCTTGGCGCATTACATTTCTAGTGTAAACACGCTTTGGACACTGTGATAAAGCACTATATAAGTGCAGTCCATTTACTGCAAGCATTTTTATTTATTTATTTTTTTAAAAATATTTTTCAATTTTGTCTTCTCTTTTCTGCCATGGTTTGCACTTGACGTCTTTAGACGGCATTGGCAGGGAATAGATGAATTCTGAATGACGTCTTTGGACTGCATTGGCAGGGAATGAGTTAAAGATACGTTAAGGGGACATTTTTTATTTAAACAGGTTGTTAAATTGTTCTATGGACACTCAACCGTTCATGCTAGTTTATACTGCACAGCTTATAGTTTTTTTATTGAAACACAAGCATTTGAAATATGAATTTAACTCATTCACTGCCAGTTCTCCTTGTTAACATGGATATTTGAATTCAACAGGCAATGGCAGTGAATTAAAATACCTTGCCGAAACATAGATGGTGCAAGTTTTTGTTTGTTGGTAGCTTTGTTACTACATTACTGATTTCTCCAGAAGTCATGACATTTTGGGATGTAACTGGATAAAGTTAACGATCAAGGAAGTAAAGTTCATTCTAGTTTTACATTCATTGTAAATTGGGAGTAGTTGTGAAGGGGCAGTCATTATGAAAGTTCGTCACTAGGGTTGGGCATCGAGAATCCAGAACCGATTGGAACCAGGACTGACATTTCGGTTCTCAGAATCGTTCAAATTTAAAATTTCGGTTCCCAGTTTTGTTGCCAACAGTCCGCTGACTCCAAAGAAAAAAGTGGTGAAAACCAACGAAGAACACGCATGAAGACGTGCTTGTGCTCAAAGGCGGTGGAAAACAAAAGTGTTTCCTAACTTTGTTAAAATAAATGACCAGTTGCTTCAGTGGAACTCTTGGAATAAGATTATATTGTGCAAAGGAGGCTTTTGTGATGTGTAGAAGCCTGATGTGCTCCCTCCAAGGCTGAGCCTCTGCTTACACCGCGAGGAACTTCAGTGAAGTCAATTGGGTGAGTGTGATACAATAAAATGTCGACACCAACATTGAAGCAGCTAACAAGTTAAAGGGTGGGTTGCACTGATGGTTTTTAGCATTTATTTTAGTCTTCAAGCCAACGTTAAGAGCTGATGACAGACACAAATAAAAATAATGTCGCATTACAAGCTTAACATTGAGCTAAAACTTCATCAAAGGTCGAACTAACAACTTTACATCATAATGAATTGGGGGGAAAATTCTCACGGTGTCACAAACACTAACCTTGTGCCTCATCAGTGGGTAGGTAAAGGAATCAACGTTTTACAGAGCATTTGTTTCCATTCATGACTTTTTCATACTGTCTCGTTTTACTTTTACTTTCGTTTTCACCTGTGTTGTGTGAAGTTACCTTTCATGCCAAAATGCTTCCAGTGCATACCCTTCAAAATAAAGGGCTGAAAACAGGAAGTCAAGTTAAAACTTGCACATATAAACCCTTTGACGTGATAAAACAATCCCAAATAACTATTTAACAATGCGATATTTAACTTTTATCTGAAACATCAATTAATTAATATTAAGTCAATTGGGTTAGTTACACACACTGCATTTAGTTCATAGGTTTGATATTGATACTGGTTATAAAGAACCAGAATCAAAATGAGGAACCGGAATCAGAACTGAAATCGCTCAAATTCAAACGATGCCCAACCCTAATGGTCACTGGCCAATCCAAAGCCTGTATCTTTTACTTGACAAACAAAAATTATTGTAGATGCTTGCCTTTCTTTGGACTGAGGTAATTTTAACTTCATTATTTTTTTCACTTTGCTTGTGGTGAAATTATTCAAAATTTCCAACTCCCAAATATGTTATAGAAAACTGTAATGCTGGATTATGAATACTAGCCAACAGATCTGTATGGCCTTCTTAGGTTTTGGCTGGCCCAAGGCTCACCTCTGTGCGTAGTGGTGTCTTCAACATCCATTCAACATTGACCTTGTTTCGTAAAGAAAAAAAAAAAGACACTGTCTTTTTATAGGTATTAGCAATGTTATATTCTTAACATGTACCGGTAAATGTTTTTGAGTAACTAACTCCATTATTGTATTGAACAACTGCAATTTTGATTAAGGTCTGCCATGACAAGTTAGTTCACTCTGACTCGTATCTTGTGTGTTATGTCCCTTTGGAGTTCACTTTTGAAATAATATTCTCCATCCTGTCTTTTAAGATTCATACAGATTAGCTGAGGATGCCCTAATTGACAAATGGTTACTCAAACCATGAATCTTTCCCATCCATTGGATTACATTATGATTTCCCTTGCTTCTACCTCTTCAACTCCCAGTTGTCGTTATCTCAAATATTTTGTTGATAATTTTAATATTTGGGAATACTTCTGCTGCTACTACCGTAATTTCTCGTATATAATGCGCACCTATGTATAATACACACCCCCGAAGTTGACCTCAAAATTCTGGAAAACCCTTCTACCTATGTATATTGCATTTTTACAATGCATGATTTTGCTTTGACCCATATGATCAAAACATGAAGTATTATCTGTATTTTTGTTTTTGTTTCCCCCAAAGACTTATTCTGAAGGTAAGCGCTTCATTTGAACACACAATCATTTTTGAAATTCACATCCCTACTTTTATTTAGTAAATTAAAAAACACACAGTTGTGCTCATATGTTTGATTACCCAGGCAGAATTTGTAAAATGGGTACAATTCTGTAAAGAAAACATGAAGGACCAGACGAAACTCATTTAATTTTAGTTTAATGGGATTCCGATTAAATGGTCAAGCATTTCAGAAAAGCATAATTTAAATATAAAAAACAAACAGAACCATAAAGAAATTAAGGATGGTTGTTTTTCAGTCATCATTCATATTTTAAAAAAATAAAATAAATACTTCACACAAATTCGACCAGATATGTAAACTTATGAGCACAACTGTACATATATGCAGTCATACGTACCCCCTTGTCATACTGGAATGTAAGTGTAGGCTGCACTTTTTTTATAACCACTAGGTGACTGTGGCATTTTGGAATGAAAGTGTACAGCTTTTTTATAACCACTGGATGGCGCCATATATTTATAAAATGTGACTTCCCCCCACCCCCCATTTGCCCCTATACCTATGTATAATGTGCACTTTTGAAAAATTTTGGGGGAAAGAAATGCGCATTATCCATGAGAAATTAGGGTACTTTTGAAAGCGCAGCGCAAAGCCAAAAAGGGCTATGCTAAAGTTCTGCATTTGCTGTCATTCCACAAGTTTGACCTGCTTTTACCCAAATTCCTTCAGTGATTTCATAGTAGTTTTAGGCCACATCAGATCTTTCTTTCGTAAACCACGCTGACAAACAATTTGCATTGTGGTCATACTTCCACAAATGCAAGAGCCGACAGACAGAGGGGACCACATGGCACTACCTAGAAAAGCCTTATGAAATTCAGGCCACTCCTTTGCCTAACATAGTTAGTAGCCCGCAATTTGGTTCATCAAGATCTTGCCTGCTAAAGCTACTGCACCCTCGACCCGACCTCGGATAAGCGGAAGAAAATGGATGGATGATAATAGTGATTATTCAAATGAATTCTGTCTCATCTTCCGAAATGTTTATAATAACTCTTGTATGGATTTCGTATTAAGCAGCTTACGTTCAAGGATGATAGCTGTTTTACCAAATGTTTAATAATGACAACTGTCACTGCTTATCATTGAGAGCAGTTTCATTTGGAGTTTAAGTAGTTGCTGATTTCATGACTGTTTTAATACGTTTCCAAAGGCATCTCAACTCGTCAATTGCAGAAATGAAACTCCCAAACCACTGCAATTGTAAACGTTGTGGCACAAACTTTCATTTGCTCTTTCCTCTTTTTTTCTCAATACATGGTTGTCACACCTAATCACAGTGTAATTGAAATGGAAGTAGTGACATTTAAGAATGTGGGTGTGCCGTGTCCCATATTCACGAGCAATTCCTTGATATATGGCACTAACTGCTTCGAGCCCCGCTAGTTGTTGTTGTTATCCTCCTTGTTACAAAAATTTAGTATAATCATAAGTGGTACAGAAAATGGATGGATGGAAGAGTTTTGATTGTGGAGCGACAGTCCAAGCTGGTAGTCGTTCTGACCACCACATTACTCCATAAACGTTTTCAGACCACGGGTTCACCACTATTAGTTGGTGTGGTATGGTCGAACATGAGCATTCATCAGTAGGGGTGAACATTTGACATTTTATTTGATTGACTGTGGGAATAAATATCAGTTCTATTTTTTTTCTAGGTGTAATAATTTGGCCTAAATATTTAAGTATTCGTAAGAACAGTGTATTTTTCTTGTATCGTCAAGGTTCCTCACTAAGTTGTTTTAACACTTGTGATTGTGTCACAAAAGATATGAAACAGACAACACAAAGTACCTAAGTTTCACGTTGAGACAAATAAGCAACATGAAGACAGTCTAGATTCCATCAAATGTTAATAGTTTAAATAATATAGCGATAACTTTGCTACCCCGTGTGCTAACCATGCTAGCCTAATGTTCACTTTCCAACAGTGACTAGGCTTAAGCCACAAATTACCCTAATCGTGTAACTGACACAGTAATTTGTTCTCTCCGGTTTTAAACACTTCTGTTATAAATCCCAGTTTACATGTACTGAGTGCTGTTTGATGTTTGGCCAAACTGTGCCTCTGCTACGCTAAGCGTCCATGGTGCTCCTGTAAGCTGTTTTCTCGAATGGCTTGGGGATGCATTTTCAGTTCTGTGCAGGAGGCTTAAAATCTTTGCACAAAGGTCATGGGTTTATTATGGTGGCAATAAAAGTGCAAATGCAGCCACAAGTACAGGACTGTATCTGTTCAATTAAATTTTGTATTTAGTCACAATAGCACAGTCGCAATGAACTTTATGGATGAATACATATTAAAGAATGGCCTGCAAAGGTGAGTTATTTTTAATCACAAAATCAAAGCATCCCATTTAAAATCTTTTTTTTTTATTCTTATCATAGGAATCTTGATATTTTTTTAAATTGCCATCCTATAGTTACGAGTCAAAGGTTGAACAGGTGGTTGAGAATCCCCACAGCTAAATGAACTGAAAGGAGCATTGTCGTCTCCTAACATTGTGTAAGAAGACAATGGGATTTCCAACATGGTTATAACCAGTGCATGTAAAGTGAGACTTGACTTATTAACAAACACTCCAAACCATCAGTAATGTGGTGTACATGTGAACATGGTGACTTTTACCTCTAGCAGCCTATTTGTAGTCATCCTAATATACTGTGCTTTTTCCTTCCTTAGCTCCAAAACCTGGGGATCAACCCTTCCAATATAGGCTTTAGCACCCTAACCATGGAGTCGGATAAATTCATCTGTATCCGGGAAAAAGTTGGCGAGCAGACTCAGGTGGTGATCATTGACATGGCCGATCCGAATACACCAATCCGCAGGCCCATCTCAGCCGACAGCGCCATCATGAATCCAGCAAGCAAGGTCATCGCACTCAAAGGTAAGGCAATCTATTTAAAATACAGTGGTTATCAGATATATATGGCCTGCATCATTCAGGCTTGACATTTTCTAGCAGTATTTCAATAGGGAAGGGAAACATTTTCATAATTTCCCATAAACATCCAGCTAATTTAGCTTTCTAATTTGACCTTTTAATCGGCAGGTATGTTTCATGAACATTTGTCCTGTAACTGTTTGAAATAAGCACATTTAAAGAAAATATATATTTTTAAGCATTCATGATTGCTTTGACTTTTTTGTTGTTTTTGTCTTTTCTGTGCTCTTTGTTTTTCTTTACTGCTTTCTTATGTGTTTGCAGACGGTGAGTTAAAATTTAACTTTTATATTGTGGAAGTAAAACCCTGTTTTAGAGACTTCTGATGATACAATTAATTCAGTCAACCTTGCTTCGGTAAATAAATTGACCAGAAAGACATGAGGTTTTGGTACAATTTCCTTCAAGGTGGATTTAGAGTACCTTGAGTCATCTCCCGCAATTTACGCTATTCCTTTTTGGACCTTTTGTCTCATTAAAACCATCAGAATTGTATCGAACAAAACAGGAGTTATCTTTCACAAATTATAGCTTGCTCGCATTCCATCAATTTTCTTTCATATAAGAGTGATTGATTTAGAATCTATTTTACCGATGCCAATATTGGTGTTTCAATTCATATTCTTAATTTTCATTTTAAATCCATGCCATCTATCCAGTATGTTGCTCTTGTTTCCTGATTGTCTCCATTTTTAATTCAGCATATTTTGACACAGCTGCAGTCACATCTCTATTAAAGGAATACAAATTCAGTACTTATCAACATAAACGTAAAGTTGCAACTGCAAGCAAGAAGCACATTCAATTGTCAGTATTTTAGAAATATGCATCCGTTTTCAGCTCTAGAGATTGCTCCTATCGAATTACTTAAGCTATGGCATGACCATATTGTTGATTTTCAAGTTGGTTTCATTAAATGACTAATTCTGGCTCAATCAATTGGATTGTTTGACGTAAAGAGCCATATAATTCCTGTAGGTTTGGCATCCTACGGCGTCATTCATTTGTGTTAATCAGAGTAGTTGACATCACTAGAGTTCCTGCATTCAGTACTACAAGTACTGTACAATAATATGCACTATGTATATACATCTAGAACCACAACTGGAGAAATTATTTTTGCACACAGTCAAAGTCGGTAGATGTAATCACCATAATGAGTATGCATGAGTTCAGTTCCGACATGTCGGTGGCATACCCATCCTTGTGTCTGAGGTTGTATTTAGTCTGAACAATCTGATGAAATGTCAATAACGTAAGGTTTTATTTACAAACAAAATTCAGTTCACACAGGCCTTTCAGGGGGAAAAGGAAAAAAAAAAAAGTTAACTGAATTCCAGGCCAGTAGTTGGCAATGTCACTTTGAAAATAAACACTACATACATGGACATACTGTACAATGGTACTGCTAAAGGTAGAAATACAAACTCGTTTCACTCCTCTGGCAAAGTCACATTTTGGAGTAGAGCCATGCTTAGCGAAACTCCTCACAGCTGATGTGTGATTTAAAAGTGAACAACTCAACAGAGCAACACCAAACTATTAACTTTTCACTCCATATGTAATTAGCAACCTTCAAGCCAACTGCTACTTTTAACAGACACTGAGCAGCAACGCATACAAATAGAACATACAACAATACTTACAGGCATATAATATACAGTGGGTACGGAAAGTATTCAGACACCCTTAAATTTTTCGCTCTTTATATTGCAGCCATTTGCTAAAATCATTTAAATTCATTTTTTCCTCATTAATCTACACACAGCACCCGCATACTGACAGAAAAAAATTGAATTGTTGACATTTTTGCAGATTTATTAAAGAAAAACTGAAATATCACACAGCCATAAGTATTCAGACCCTTTGCTGTGACACTCGTATATTTAACTCGGGTCCTGTCCATTTCTTCTGATCATCCTTCAGATCGTTCTAATCCTTCGTTGGAGTCCAGCTGTGTTTGATTATACTGATTGAACTTGATTAGGAAAGCCATACACATCTATATAAGACCTTACAGCTCACAGTGCATGTCAGAGCACATGCGAATCATAAGGTCAAAGGAACTGCCTGAAGAGCTCAGAGACAGAATTGTGGCAAGGCACAGATCTGGCCAAGGTTACAAAAACATTCTGCTGCACTTAAGGTTCCTAAGGGCACAGTGGCCTCCATAATCCTTCAATGGAAGACGTTTGGGACGACCGGAACCCTTCCTAGAGCTGGCCGTGCGGCCAAACTGAGCAATCGGGGGAGAAGAGCCTTTGTGAGAGAGGTAAAGAAGAACCCAAAGATCACTGTGGTTGAGCTCCAAAGATGCACTCAGGAGTGTGAAGAAAGTTCTAGAAAGTCAACCATCACTGCAGCACTCCACCAGCCGGGGCTTTATGGCAGCGTGGCCCAACGGAAGCCTTTCCTCAGTGCAAGGCACATGAAAGTCTGCATCCAATCTGCCAAAAAACACCTGAAGGACTCCTAGATGGTGAGAAATGTGTGGATAAAACCAGGCACTGCTCATCACCTGTCCAATACAGTCCCAACAGAGAAGCATGGTGGTGGCAGCATCATGCTGTGGGGGTCTTTCAGCTGCAGGGACAGGACGACTGGTTGCAATTGAAGGAAAGATGAATGCGTAAAGTACAGGGATATGCTGGTTGAAAATCTCCAAAATATGCTGCTCAGGACCTCAGACTCGGCCGGAGGTTCACCTTCCAACAAGACAATGACCCCAAGCACACAGCAAAAATAACGGAGTGGCCTCAGAACAACTCTGTGACTGTTCTTGAATTGCCCGGCCAGAGCCCTGACTTAAACCCAATTGAGCATCTCTGGATAGACCTGAAAATGTTGTCCACCAACGTTCACCATCCAACCTGACAGAACTGGAGAGGATCTGCAAGGAGGAATGGCAGAGGATCCCCAAATCCAGGTGTGGAAAAAGTTCCCAAAAAGACTTATGGCTGTCTTAGCTCAAAAGGGTGCTTCTACTAAATACTGAGCAAAGGGTCTGAATACTTATGGCTGTATGATATGTTTTTCTTTTTTAATAAATCTGCAAAGATTTCAACAATTCTGTTTTTTACGTGTCAATATGGGGTGCTGTGTGTGTGTACATTGAGGGGGGAAAATGAACTTAAATGATTTGAGCAAATGGCTGCAATATAACACAGTGAAAAATGTAAGGGGGTCTGAATACTTTCTGTACCCACTGGTATTCTCTCTGCTCTGTTGGAACAAAAAATGACAAAATCTGGTACAGTATGACACTCAAGGGGTGTCATCTTCTTGCTCACACTGCATCTCTATCATTAGACCTCAGTACTACTCTGCATGTTGCGGCACAACGTGATACTCCACTGAAGGCACCCTCTAAATTCGGACTTGCCTGTCTGCAAAAAAACATAACTTAAAAATCCACAATATAGTCGGGATGCGAACGATAAATGAGAAGGGGACACTGTAGTTGCATATTGTTATATGGCACTTCTACAATGACAAAGTGTCGGGTTAAGAGCATAAATTGGACACGCATGTGGAACCCTGATCTGCACATGGTTTTGTTAAGCTGCGGAAGTCATACGGCGACACCACTGGTCCTACTATTATATGAATCGCTCATTTATGGCTCAGCTTGTGAAGTATGGCACATTTTAAACATAATTCTTGTGGAACATAATTCAATGTCAGCAAAATACTATATTCATGAAACACAATGGCTTCAAAGATAAGCAGCCTCCTGCATGTTTATATATAACTTCATATTGCTTCAGGTTGTAGTACTGGTCTTTGTATCATGGACGGTGAAGCACGCTCATGCACCCATTAGTTCCTGCTTTTACACCATTAGTGATCCTTTACGACTGAGATTGTCATTCGACACCAATAAAACTAATAGTCGCAATTCACACACAACCCCATGATTCACTGTATTGCCCTGTGCTTGCTCTTTGAAATTTGGCTGCTGCAAGTTGTTTGCGTCTCATGGCTTAGTGTTGGCAAAGTGATCTTGACGGTTGTGCTGTTTTGCCTTGGTCTTTGCTCTCTGTCACTGTTAATGAGTTATGAATAATCATCAAACAAGGAAGTCACACTGCTTGTTAATAAAGCTTAAACTCACCTAATTAACCCCCAACTAATTAAACTGATACAGGTGAGTAAACCTAACCTATTTAATCTTGTGGTCTGTCATGTATAATTAATGAATCAAACATGAAAGTTTTCCTGAAATTATTGTAAAGATCCTTAAATACGTATGTGTACAGTAAATTCCCCCACCTTTGTTTGATACTTCCACTTTTATAGTTGAGATGCAGATGTGTTGGCCTTTTTTGAGTTATTTCTTGTTTACATCTGTCTGCTTTAGTTCCATGTTTTTGAAGGCTCTTCAATTGATGGGTGGGCCATGTAGTCAGACATAACAATACTTGGGTATCAATCAGTTTGTAAACAATGCACTAACTTTGGTGAAATCCGGGTTTTGCTTGTTAAAATAATGCAAACATTTAAATTCCATGAAACTGGTAAATTCAGGTATATTGAATACTGTAACCCTACCAAGACTTATTGCTTAATCGAGTTAATGCAAATTAAGAGAATCATGTTCTGTTATGAGTTGCCTAAGGGCAGATGGATTTACACACGTGGACACAATTGTTGTACTCGGTACCCCTGTTAATGGAAGAAAAAAAACACAATGGTCACTAAAATTGGGGGGGATCCCGAGCATACATGTTGCTCTGATCCACAATATGTTGGAGCAGCTTGTCTGTAAGAAACAGCTCCTGAAAGTCAGCAGGTTGGTCAGAATCCAGCTCTGAGGCAGAGCTTGGGTGTCCAGGGGTTGCTGTGAAGGGATCTCATTTGGCTGCCAGTCAGCCTGATGCCAGGTAGAATTATCCCCACCTTTGCCTGATGCACAACCTGTAAATTATAGAATATAAACAATTAAAAAACAAAATCTGTTAAAACGTAATTGACAAGTTTCGTCGTCAATGGCAGGGAACTTTTTTCTTTTGTCTTTTAACAATTTAACTCATCCGTGGCAATGAATAAGTTCCACAAGACTAGCCAACCTCCCTGGATGTGGCCTCAGAAGGAAAAAGGATGGCAAATTGAAGAGATGTAATATGAATAGTAACCAGAGCCCAGAACCTCCAAATAAAGGTGAAATCAAAGATCAAGGTACATCAGTGTCAGATTGCACCATCTGTCATTATTTGAGCCAAAGTAGTCTTAATGGGAGACGACCAAGGAGGGACACCTTTGCTGAAAGCAAATCATAAAAAAGCGATACGGGAATTTGACGCAATCCATATTGAGAAGCTACAAAGCTTCTGGGAAAATATCCTTTTGACAGATGAGATCGAACGGGAGCTCTTCGGCAAAGCATATCAACCCTATGTTCACTGATGCAAAAATTAAGTCTCCCAAGAAAGGAACACTGTCCCTACTGTGAAACATGGATGAGGCTTGGTTATATTCCGGGGCTGCTTTGCTTAATCTGGCGCAGGGTACAATGAAGTCTCAAGACTATTGATGAATTCTGGTGAGAAAGCTTTGTCTCAGACCAGCAAAACATTGGAGTATTCTGAAGTAGTAATCCTACTAAACATCTGTGGAAGGAGCCGAAACGTGATCTGGAGAAGGCACCCTTCAAACCTGAGACAACTGAAGCACTTTGCTCACAATGAATTAGCCCAAATACATGTTGACAGATGCAGAAGTCTCATTGACAGTTACAGAATTCGTTTGATTGCAGTGGTTTCCTCAAAAGGTTGTGTAACAAAATATTCAGCTAAGGGTATCATTTTTTTAAAATCCAGGTCTGTGTCATTAGTCTGTTTTTAAAATTATTCTGTAGAACCACAATTAAAAAGCAATGTCTTATTTTTATTGGTCAATTCAGTATTTGTTTTATC
This sequence comes from Phycodurus eques, assembly GCF_024500275.1. NCBI lineage: Eukaryota > Metazoa > Chordata > Actinopteri > Syngnathiformes > Syngnathidae > Phycodurus > Phycodurus eques. Next base: position 1,844,094 of record NC_084541.1, read on the forward strand.
TATTGCTTTTTTTGAGTTTCAAGTTAAGTGTCTTGTGGATTTTTCTTTAACAGAGGAGTACCGACAATTATGTCCACGTGTCTTAAACCATCTGCCTTTAGGCAGCAGAACATCATTTACATGGTCTCTTATTTTGTTGCTGTAACTTTACATTCATACTGGATGCCATTTCTGACTACAGAATGTATGGCCAATGTTGCCTGATCAAATCTCATTACGTTTTTTTTTTTTTTTTTTTTAAATTCCAATTTGGTGTTTCTCTCTCTTTGTTAAACTATAATGGCCTTTGGGTGTGGCTCTTGCCCTCTTTCTCCCACTTTTAGCTGCCAAAACCCTTCAGATCTTCAACATTGAAATGAAGAGTAAAATGAAAGCACACACCATGACGGATGACGTTACCTTTTGGAAGTGGATTTCCCTTAATACAGTTGCACTTGTGACTGACACCGCTGTCTACCATTGGAGTATGGAGGGTGACTCGCAGCCTGTCAAAGTATTCGACCGCCACTCCAGCCTGGCAGGCTGCCAGATTATCAACTACCGCACTGACGCCAAGCAGAAGTGGCTTCTTCTCATTGGTATTTCAGCCCAGGTAATTTATCATATTTCCTTGGTCCACAGCAGGGGGTCATCAACCTTTTTGTAACTGCGAACTCCTTGAGTACTGCTTCAGGCAAACAACTACCTGTTTAATGCACACTTATGAAATAACACGTTTGCTCAAATGACCTTGAATTCTAATTTGATATTCATCTATGTAAGGACATTGATCACGTTAATGATGTCGCACATCATTCACAATTATTTAACACAGTAGGAAAAAACAAAACATTTTGCAACACTTTATTTGTATTAATCTCCAAGTGTTTACATTTTAAAATGATTACTTCTACAACATTCGTAGGAAATCACATCATTCCAACACTCATTTGCTATTTCTGGAACAGACCCGTGGGCGGCTTGTGGTCATTGAAGGCAATCTGCGGGCACTATTTTGTTGACCCCTGGTCTACAGTACAGTGTAAATTACAATGGAATTAATGTTTTGTTTGGATTTCAAAATAGTTTTTCTTTTATTAAACCATGTTATAAAACATGAAACTCTCGAGTGTAAAAAATAACCAATATTAATGTTAAACACAACTCAAACATAAAGGGGAATTAATTTTTTTTTTAAAATTGCCTTTTTTGTTTGTGCGCAAATAGTTGGGTCTCTTGAGTGCATCCCCGCCTGTCAAGTTTGAAATTAATCAACAAAGTAAATCTTTTATCTGCCTATTCCTGATAGTGTGTGTGTGTGTGTGTGTGTGTGTGTGAGCAAGCAGTTCTACACTTCTGTCCCACTGTTAATGTGGGATTAATTAACATAAAAACAACCTTGACCGAGTTTCTAAGACATTTATGTGATCAGATACGCTCACCAAAGTTCCAGAGGGAAAGTTAGTGAGTTATTGGATCTTTATGTTGTGATTGACTGTTCCATTAATCACAGCAATCATCCATGTCCTGAAGTTGCAAAGTAGCCCCAGACGTTACACTAACACCAGCATGTTTGATGTTGGCATGATGTTCTTTTTATCCAACTCCAAGTTTTGAACAGCCATCCATCCATTAGTTGTACAGCTGGAGCCTATCCTAGCTGACTTTGGGCACGTGGCGGCGGGTACTCCCTGAACTGGTCGCCAGCCAATCGCAGGGCAGCGCTATCGAACAATGCACACCTAAACTGACATTCCAATAGCTAATTTCATATTGCATAGTGACACTTTGACAATTTGTGCATCTCTGTAGTGTCATTATTACTATATACAGAGTTCTAGCTCTGTTAGGTTGCATCATTTGCATAGTTGTTGATCAGTATAACTGCCTCACTGGGCATACAATTGTGTGAAAAAGTGTTTGCCCCTTCCTGATTTCTTTTTTTAAAAAAAATTTTGTTTTGTTTTTTTTGCATGTTTGGCACACTTAAATATTTCCCATCATCAAACACATTTAAATATTAGTCAAAGACAACACAAGTAAACACAAAATGCAGTTTTAAATGGTTTCTATTAACAGAGGCAAAAAATAAAAATGCAAGAGTATAAGAAATCAGAAGGTGCAAACACTTTTTCACACCTGTATATACTTCTCCAAAAGATCTTTCTTTGCAAATGTAGGACTTTTTTGTCACACGTAGTTTTCAGGTGCCTTAGGTCCACCATTTTAAGTGTCAAGAAAAAAGCAAACAAAAAACAATGAATCCTTAGCAAATCTTGCAAGCCGTTCGCAAGTGTCAAAGGGCTTCCACAAGATTGTCTATGACAGTGGTTTGAATTCCAAAAGTGGTTTGCATTTTTTTGGGAATATATTGTTCCTGGAAATGTTTGGAATCTTGAATTGTGCAACTTCAGAATACGTTAGAACTTAAAATTAGTTGGTCACAAACCTGTTCAGCAAATATATATGTGGTTCTTTTTCATCCTGATTAGCAAAATCGGGTGGTGGGAGCCATGCAGTTATACTCTGTGGATAGAAAGGTTTCTCAGCCCATCGAAGGGCATGCTGCCAGCTTTGCCCAGTTCAAGATGGAGGGGAATTCTGAGGAGTCAACACTCTTCTGCTTTGCTGTCAGAGGTCAGGCTGGTGGGAAGGTGAGTGAGCATCATAGAAACAGATTTAAATGCTCTTGGCATTTCCATTGTCAAAAATAAGTTTTTTTTCTCTCGATTTAGTTGCACATCATTGAAGTGGGAACCCCACCAACTGGCAACCAGCCATTTCCAAAGAAAGCAGTGGATGTCTTCTTCCCTCCAGAAGCCCAAAATGACTTCCCTGTTGCAATGCAGGTGTGTATGCTTTATAGAATTGACTATGGCTTTGGCATGCATTTTTATCGCTATCCCAGCATAAATACTTTGCAACTGCTAGATGTCGGTCTTCATTATGCACCTTCTTTTTGGCAACGTCCTATTGACACACTATTTTTGTTTTACAGATAAGCTCGAAGCAAGATGTAGTTTTCCTCATCACCAAATATGGCTACATTCACCTATATGACTTGGAAACCGGCACCTGCATCTATATGAACCGGATTAGTGGAGAGACCATTTTTGTCACTGCTCCTCATGACGCCACCTCAGGCATCATTGGAGTCAACAGGAAGGGACAGGTAAGTGTGTCAACGCTCTATCATTAATATGATCTTATTTGAATAAAAGTTGTTTATTTGATGTAAAATATCGACAAGCTGTTGCTCTTCAACTTTTACAGCAGTCTCACTTATAATGCATGGCATGTATGTTTACTAAAATTGGCAGCAGGTAAAAATGCAAATGACCACAGCATCAGCTGACCACCGCATAAGCTTTTGCTTCTGGTTGCAATGAGAGCATCGCCTCTGAGCCGTTGCATGACAGCAGTGTAAATTATCCAAGGTGTACCGTTTCACACAAAGACGTGGTTGCGTATTGCTTCTTACCGTTGGTGTAAAGCTGAACCAGAAAGGTGAACTGGATCCAGCCCGCTGATGAAGAATATTCCATCTAGGCCATGCAGCACATGAATAATTGATGGAAAAGAGGAAACCTGATCCAAGGCAGCGATGGAGCTGGCTGTATGTCAGGGCAGCGAACTGCATACGTCTGTGTAGCGCACAAACAGATCTACGATGGCTGCGATCTGGAAAATAGTAGACCAGTGTCTCTGTGCCTCCGGTTTTGTCAATAGGTGGACAGCAACATAACCTCATACAAAGTCATGCATCGAGCAGAAGGTTGTAATATTTTAAATATGTTCACTTATTGTTCCCCTTTAATTTAGATGAATGCCAACGTTCCCATTACATACAGAACCTAAACCTAACCATGCTTTTATACACTTTGTGTTTCGTTAATGCACTCTATAATTAAAAACCTGTTCAGAAGGCCATGGCCACGCATATCAAGTTTAAAAAAAAAAAAAAAAAAAAATTAAAAAAAAAATAAATTCCTCGAGCTTCTGTAAGCAAATCCATAAAGCATAAAATCTTGTTCATGCAGTAAGTATTTGTGAACAAACCACAGTGTCAGTCAGCATCCACTGTGTAGTTGCTTGGAAAACGATATCACAGAAGTGAAATGATTTTTAAGCATAGAGCTACGCTGATAGTAGACCCATCTTTACTATCCAACACTGAGTGGCTTATAGCTTCATGTAATTGCTCGGTAGTGGCAGGACAGTAGAGAGAAGGAAAAAAAGTTGGTTATGGTTAAAGCTACAGAGTGAGTTTGGGACAAAATGCCCACAATTCCCCAGTGCATAATTTGAACCTCAGTATCTCCTCGTGGCTGACATGGTTCCTGGCTGGAAGGTAAACGTCAGGCTGGTGAAGTGGGATTGGTGGTGTAGTATTGCAGCGTTTTGACTAGTACAGCTGTACAGTGTCAGTATATCAGTATTGGTGCATCCCTAGTACACACATCACCAATGGAGGCATTTGGAGGATGTTGCACTCTCATTAATGGGGTATACAGTATTTGAGTTGTCCCTTTTTGCTGCAGTTGACTTGGCAGATATCCAGATATCCTTATCAGATTTGTTTGCACATTTAAAAGAGGCCTGATTCCATCTGAACATAATCTGATTCAATGCAGTTTTTGTTTTCTTCTCTTGAGCGTTGTGTGACTTGCACCATTCGGTGTAAATTCAGTCGGTGTCCAAGAAGCTGAGCTGGTTATCTTTTGTCATTCGATTGTGCAGGTGGTCATAATGTTGTGGCTAGTCATTGTATATTCAGTACCATTTAAAATTTCTTTTAGGACCATTTGTCCTAATTTGAGTTTCACCCCCCACAATATAAGTAACAGAGGCTGCATTAGTGTTGAAAATAATGACGTCTAATCAACCATGGTAATGGTTGGTCTGACCTGCTGAGTTTGTTTGTTGAGGGGTGCAAACACAGACAGTCTTTCTCCTTAGCCCCCCCTCCCTTTCTCCCTCCCTCAGCGGTATTTCTTTCAACTCCCTTTTCATTCTGATGCTAGACTGCTCACAAAAACTGTGTGTGACACTGACTCACTCAGAATACATTTGTATTCAGGAGGCAGAGCCCAATGCCAGACAGAGATTTAATGTAGAGACCCACTGTGAGATTCAGCTGAGTTTTGCTTTAGAGCATGATTAAGGTATTTGTCATATGCTTGTAAGGTTAGTTAAAAGGCTATACAGTACAGATTGTATTCTGTGGAAGGCAACAAAACATTGTTTGCATTTTCCTTTTTTTCCTTTTATTGTTCATATATTGGAATCAAAATAAGGTTTGTTGTGAAAACCCAAATAAGACTCCAAGCACCCGAGTCCCAACATTCTGCCCAAGTGTTTACAAAGATTTTATTACAATTTTCCATCCATGTCTTTGTAATACAGGTGCTGTCAGTCTGTGTGGAGGAAGAAAACATCATACCATACATCACCAATGTGCTTCAGAATCCAGATCTGGCTCTACGTTTGGCAGTCCGCAACAACCTTGCCGGTGCTGAAGAGCTCTTCGCTCGCAAATTCAACAACCTGTTTGCGGCTGGCAACTACTCTGATGCTGCAAAGGTGGCTGCCAACGCACCAAAGGTATTCTTCCTGTCAGCCTTACACGAATACATGTGTATTATAATTACGATTGATTTTCCGACAAGTTGCGCTTCAGGTTAGTTGCCAAAATTTACATCATTGGGATTCAAGGAGATTAATTTGCAAAACTCAATGAAATGTGTTGCATTATTATAACCTACAAATTGTTGGCCTTAAGTAATCAGCACAGTAGTAAAAAGTGCAAGAATGTTGGCGTTATATGCCATATACAGGGATCTCGTTTGATGTGCATCCCACGTCTGAGACCCACAAAAATGAGCAGGGACGCATAAATTCAGATGAATCTGCATCCAAGGATGCAATGCTATGGATTAAAACATTACAGCATGGTGCTGGAAATCCGGAGGATTTATTTAGTTTTTTGACACGACGGAGCTCTAGAGTGTGACTCATTTGGTCGCATAAGCGCCTTAACTTCGGAGTGATGCTGCTAAAAAATAAAAAAGAGAGCGGGTCCACCAGTACGCCCAGCCATCTGACGAAGAAATGCAGGATGGGACGGGATCCTCCCACCCTCCCTCTGATTGTACGTATGTGCGCATTATGCTCTGATATCACTATATCAGTGGCATAAAAAACATCAACAATACTATCGTTTGTCATAGTTTTTGAGAAAATATATTGTTCTAAAAATTTTTTTTAAAACTAAACATATATTGAGAGAGCGAGCAATGGACAACACAAAAATATTGTACAGTGTTAAGAAAAAAAAGTAACTCATAAAAAAACCATGTAGCAGCACAGCGAAGCAAGAACTCTTATATAGTGGAGGATTACTGGATCTGTATTCCGTGATAAGTTGCAGGGACTCATTGTTCCAGGGCTGGTACTCATCGTTTCCAGACATGTGCATCCTGGGACTCTCATAGTTTCAAGTGTAAAATGATCTATGCATATATAATAATAATAGTAGTAAGAAGAAGAATGCATGTAGGGTTGTTATAAAAGTATGGGTATTCAAAAGAAATGTCGGAGGTAAAAAAGAGATTATACTTGAGAGGATATTTTAATGTTAAAAAAAACTTTCTGCAACCAAAATAATAACGGCTATGAGACACTGAGCTCAAAAACTCTTTACATTCCAGTGCACAAGCCAACTAATAAGAAACGGTCGTAGATTTTGTAGAAGTTGTAGAAGTTGAGGCAATGCATACATATCAACAGTCACTTTGTCCTCCAGAATGGACAGTCTAGCGTAAATGTAGTTCTCTTCTTTTTTTAATTTTTTTGTTGTTGTTTTTTTATTTTTTTATGTCGTCTGCTTTCCCTCTCAGGGTATTTTGCGAACCCCAGACACCATCCGTCGCTTCCAGAGCGTGCCTACTCAACCAGGGCAGACTTCCCCCCTGCTGCAGTACTTTGGGATCTTGTTAGACCAGGGCCAGCTCAACAAATTTGAATCTCTGGAGCTTTGCAGGCCTGTCCTCCAGCAGGGAAGAAAGCAGCTTTTGGAAAAGTGGCTCAAGGAAGACAAGGTTTTCAATATTTGACTGGAGTTATGTCCTCGAAGGGAAATTCCAAGTTATGTCATGTATTTGATATTTACTGACCATGTGCTGATGTTAATTGTCCTTTTTAGTTGGAGTGCTCAGAGGAGCTCGGGGACCTGGTGAAAGCAGTGGATCCCACCTTGGCGCTTAGTGTATACCTTAGGGCTAATGTCCCCAACAAGGTCATTCAGTGTTTTGCAGAGACTGGCCAGTTCCCTAAGATTGTCCTTTATGCCAAAAAGGTCTGTTTATCTGGTTGATTCCTTCAATGACAAATAACCCTATTGAACTGATGATCACGAAACCATTTAAAAATGTCTTTTTCAGGTGGGATACACTCCAGACTGGATCTTTCTTCTTAGGAATGTAATGCGGATCAACCCAGAACAAGGCCTACAGTTTGCCCAGATGCTGGTGCAGGATGAAGAGCCCCTAGCTGACATCACACAGGTTAGATAGGATGGCATACATAAATTCAATACAGAATGTATGTATTATGTTTGGTAAGTGACTAAAAGCTGTGGAAGTAGAACTCTCCATACATGTTTTACAGGTAATCTGTTCTGTAATTCTGGAATTTAAATTCTCATCTCCATCTGTGTTTGCTCAGATCGTGGACGTATTCATGGAATACAACCTGATCCAGCAGTGCACCTCATTCCTGCTGGATGCCCTGAAGAACAACAGACCATCAGAGGGACCTCTGCAGACCCGCCTGCTGGAGATGAACCTCATGCATGCCCCTCAGGTGGATACATAGTTTGCAGAAAGGACATAAATCTTTATAGCTTCAATATTTATTTTTCTTTTAACCTGACCTGTTCGGCTGTTAACCAGAATGGAAAATCTGGATCCCTTTTATGCCACAAGAGTTTTACTGTGTCACAGTGAAGTTTTTAAAAAAAAAAAAAAAAAATATTTTTTTTTATATACTGCCACTGTGGTTCGTTGTATTATGATGAAAATTTCAGTCGGACGGAACGAGTTTTAAAGGGGAGTGACAGAAAGAAAAGGAAATGACTGAAAAGACTACTAAATAAAACAAAGAAAAGACAAAAGGCAGGACACTAGCTATGAAAAAGATAAGATATTTAAGGTTCGAGGTAAGCGTGAATATTTGTTTAAACTTTTATTACTTTTTTTGTCATGAGTATAGGTTGCTGATGCAATCCTGGGCAACCAAATGTTCACCAACTATGACCGTGCTCACATCGCCCAACTTTGTGAGAAGGCCGGACTGCTGCAAAGGGCATTGGAGCACTACACTGACCTGTATGACATCAAGCGTGCTGTGGTGCACACACACCTTCTCAACCCTGAGGTAGAACTAATCATCTTTGTAATTATTAATTTCCCACTGTTGAATCTGATTAACCCCCAAACAGTATTTCAGTGCACAATGAGAATGACAAATTGCTGTACCCTCTTTAAATTCCAGTGGCTGGTGAACTACTTTGGCTCACTGTCTGTGGAGGACTCTTTGGAGTGCCTCAGGGCCATGCTGTCTGCCAACATCCGCCAGAATCTGCAAATATGTGTACAGGTGGCCTCCAAATACCACGAGCAGCTTACCACACAGTCTCTCACCGAGCTCTTTGAGTCCTTCAAAAGCTTTGAAGGTGAGATGCTGTAGTTAACATCGACTCTCCTAGTCAATGACGACTGCTATTTCTACATTTTATTTCTGAATTCTGCCTTAAATGTTTGCGTGTTTTTCTGTGGCGTAGGAGAGCCAGACTTGTTAATGGCATTTAACTCATCCCTCAGCTGTAGTGTGACATGTACTCAGATTCACGTCCCCAAACTATCAATCCAACAATCAGGGCAGAGCACATGCAGGGCAATCAATCGATTCCCCACAGGGGATTTGATTAGATGGACTGGTTTCTAAAATATTGTAACTCCTTATTTGCTGGCATGTCAGAAATTTATCATGAAAATGTCACGTTACCATGTTCCATCTAGTTTGTAATTGTTTGCATTGTTAGTCAATACATGTTGTTTCATTTTATGCTTGCTGTGTGCTTGACTCTCGTGCGTCTTTCAGGTCTCTTCTACTTCTTGGGTTCCATTGTCAACTTCAGCCAGGACCCTGAAGTTCACTTCAAATACATCCAAGCTGCTTGCAAGACGGGCCAGATCAAGGAAGTGGAGCGCATTTGTCGAGAGAGCAACTGTTATGATCCTGAGCGTGTCAAGAACTTCCTGAAGGTGAACACTCCTTTTTCTGATTGCAGTTTCTCGCTGTTACATGATCTTTTGAGCTATTTTTTTTTTGTTTTGTTGCCCCTTGATCAATGCTTTAACACTATATGAGGAATGGGTTTTCCCCAAATGTTCTACAGTGGTACCTAGACTCGAGTTTATCTGAGATGTGAACCGTTGCTTGACTGAGTTTATTTCTTGAATTTGCTTTGACTTGAAATGGGCTAGATGGGGGCAGCACAAACTTCACAGCAAGCAGCAATTTGGCAGTTAGTGAATAATGAAAGTCCGCTGGCTTAATGCTAACACACAATGTAAAATGCCATAGACGGGCTAATTAATAGTATCGCTGTTGCAGTGTTATAACTCTTTAAGCAATGGATATTTGAACACAAATGCTCCATCATCAAGTGTAGACAGACAAGCCAATAATACTCGCAGGCATATATTCTTTATCCTCTGTGAAAAAACTGAGCAGTTGTGACCATATGTCTCCTTTATATACTGCCTTCTGGTTGCCAAAGCGCACACACACCAGAAGGAGCCACACAGTGAGTTGCATATGGACGTCTTTTCCTTTTGGCTTGTCCTGTTAGGGGTCGCCACAGCGTGTCATCCTTTTCCATTGTAAGCCTATCTCCTGCATCCTCCTCTCTTAAGACCAACTGCCTTCATGTCTTCCCTCACGACATCATCAACCTTCTCTTTGGTCTTGCTCTTGCCTGGCAGCTCCATCCTCATCATCCTTCTACCAATATACTCAATATCTCTCCTCTGGATGTGTCCAAACTATCGAAGTCTGCTCGCTCTAACTTTGTCTCCAAAACAGCTGACTTTGGCTGTCCCTCTGAGCTCATTTTATCCAACCTGGTCACTCCTAGAGTGAACCTCAACATCTTATTTTCCACCACCTCCAGCTCTGCTTCCTGTTGTCTCTTCAGTGCCACTGTTTCCAATCCGTACATCATGACTGGCCTCCCTACTGTCTGATAAACTTTGTCCTCCATCCTAGCAGAGACTCCTCTCTCACATGACACCTTCCTCCACCCGTTCCAATCTGCTTGGACCCGTTTCTTGCTCTGGACTGTTGACCCCAAGTATTTCAAGTCCTCCACCCTCACTCTCCCCCCTCCATCCCTCTTATTCATGCACATATATTATCTTTCTTAGGCTAATCTTCGTTCCTTTCCAGTCCATGCCTCCATCTTTCTAATTGTTCCTACTCCCTGCTTTCCCTGCAGATCACAATCTCTCATCTGCAAACGTCATGGTCCACGGGGATTCCAGTCTAACCTCATCTGTCAGCCTATCCATCACCACTGCAAACAGGAAGGGGCTCAGGGGTGATCCCTGATTCAGTCCCACCTCAAACTCCTACAGCGCACCTCACCTCTGTTCTGCTGCCATCGTACACATCCTGTATTATTCAAACATACTTCTCTTCCACTCAAGACTTCCGCATGCAGTACCACAGTTCCTCTCTGAGTACTCTGTCATATGCTTTCTCTAGATCCACAAAGACACAATGTAGCTCCTTCTGACCTTCTCTGTACTTTTCCATCAACATCCTCAAGGCAAATAATGCATCTGTGGTACTCTTTTAAACCATACGGTTCCTCGCAAATACTCACTTCTGTCCTGAGTCGAGCCTCCACTACTCATTCCCATAACTTTGTGTGGCTCGTCAACTTTATTCCTCTATAGTTCCCACAGCTCTGCACATCACCCTTGTTCTTAAAAATGGGCACCAGCACACTTTTCCTCCATTCCTCAGGCATCTTCTCACCCACTAGAATTCTGTTGAGCAAGCTGGTCAAAAACTCCACAGCCACCTCTCCTAGATGCTTCCATACTTCCACAGGAATGTCATCAGGACCAACTGCCTTTCCATTTTTCATGCTCTGTCTTTCTAACTTCCCCCTTACCGATTGCCACTTCCTGGCCCACCACACTTGCCTCTTCTACTCTTCTGTTTCCTCATTCATCAACTCCTGAAAAGTATTATTTCCCTCTATCCAGCACACTACTGGCACCAGTCAACACATTTTCTCCTTAAGTGTCCAACCTGGCATACAGGTCATCATATGCCTCTTGTTTGCCCTACCTCGCATCTCAATGTATTCCTTTCTCCTCTCCTCGGTCCTCTGTGTCCCATGTCTTATGTAGCTAACCTCTTGTATGATTTCCTGTACTTTGAGGTTCCACCACCTTCTCTCCTTTCCTGCCAGAAGATACACCAAGTACTGGCTGTCATGGTTCAGTCTTCTGGAACCTCCTCCTGTCCACCGAGAGCATGTCTCACCTCTTCCCGAAAATTCGCACAACACTCTTCCTTTCTCAGCTTCCACCACATGGTTCTCTGCTCTGCCTTTTGTCTTCTTAATCTTCTTCCCCACCGCCAGTCATTTTACACGGCACCATCCTATGTGGTCTTGCCACTCTCTCCCCTACCGCTACATTACAGTCAGTAACTTCCTTCAGATTACATTGTCTGCACAAGATGTAATCTACCTGCGTGATTCTACCTGCGCTCTTGTATGTCACCCGATGTTCCTGCCTCTTCTGGGGAAAAAAGTGTGCACTAGAGCCATTTCCATACTTTTTGCAAAGTCTACCACCATCTGTCCCTCCAAGTTCCTTTCCTGGATGCCGTACTTCCCCATGACTTCTTCATCACCCCTGTTTCCTTCACCAACATGTCCATTACATTCTGCACCAATCACTACTCTCTGTCTGGGATGCTCAGAATGACTTTGTCTAAGCGCTTTCCAGAATTTGTCTTTCACCTCTCGGTTACATCCTACCTGTGGGACATAGCCACTAATCACATTGTACATAACACCCTCAATTTCAAGTTTCAGCCTCACCACTTGACCTGATACTCTTTTCACCTTCAAGACATTCTTAGCCAACTCTTCTTTTAAAATAACCCCTACTCCATTTCTCTTCCCATCTACACCATGGTAAAATAATTTCAACCCTCCCCCTAAACATCTAGCCTTACTGCCTTTCCACCTGCTCTCCTGGACAAACACTACATCAACCTTTCTCCTAATCATCATGTCAACCAACTCCTGAGATTTTCCTGTCATAGTCCCAACATTCAAAGTCCCCACATTCAATTCTAGGCTCTGTGCTTTCCTCTCCTCTTTCTGCCAAAGAACCTGCTTTCTACCTCTCAGTCTGCGACCCACAGTACCTGAATTTCCACCGGCACCCTGCAGGTTAACTGGGGCGGGCGTTGTTAACCTGGGCCATGACCGATCCGGTATGGAATTTTTCAGATGAACGCTCATATTTGTTTGGCAAAGTTTTAAGCCGGATGCCCTTCCTGACTCAACCCTCTGCATTTATCCGGCCGGGTTTGGGACCGGCCTACAGTTTGCACTGGCTTGTGCCCCCCATAGGGCTGCATTTAGTGAGTTACATATGGACAAACTATTTAATTCCTAAATTAATAATTTAATTGTTTTAACTATTTTTATAAAGTGCATTACTGTAGTATGCTAGCTTGCTTGTTAAAGTGTTGCACACATTTTGGTGTTTTAGAGGGGCTGGAATGCATTAATGGAATTTTTATTCATTTAAATGGGGAAAGAATTTGAGTGTTTTGAGTCACATGTGTGGTCAAGGCACTACTGTACTACTTTTTCAACTTTTTTTTTTTTTTTGTCATTTAGCCTCTCGCATCGTTCATATTATAGTCTTGAAAGTGTATTTGAACTCTGTAGCGCTTGATGATTGCACTAACTCTCAAAAGCTCTTTTTGTTTTCGTTTTGGTCGCAAGTGTTTAATCAGTTATTCTTACAGCAGTAAATTATTTTTTTGTGCTTTTCCTCTCTTGTCCTTTGAATGGCAGGACATGTATCAGGTAAATCTCTCGCTCCACTATATTAAAGGATCTCTCCCTATTTTGTTATAATCCCTGTTCTCTAGTATGAGGCAAATGAATGAAACTGGGATTTGTATGGAGGTGTATATACTCGTTCATCCACAGACTGATGCAACAAGTGCTCGCATATCTTTAGTTAGTCCTAGCTAGCCGTCCTTTACTATGACTGCAGTCACTGGTGAACCAGCTAGTTTTCTGTACTCATGTGAATAAAGATTTGTGGTTTTAGTGTATAGTCCTGCAGTAGGAGCCTCAAGTCTGTGCTGCATGTTATGGGATTATACAAATTGTGCAATCCCAGTTTGTTAATCCTCTGTAGGTCGGTGCAGTGTGTCAGCAAACTAGTGTATTGTGGTTCAGAGGACCGACATTGGCCTTTTATTTCTCTTATTTATAGAAACGGCTACTACTAGGACTCTGTTGGAGTTGCAAGCCCTGCCTCATTTGGTACTGCATCAAATAAGTGAATCACTTGAGCTGGGTTTGAGATACCTAATCAAGTTTGATGCAAACATTGCGATGCATTTAAATATCATTGTGCACGATTCAGTGTAGTAGTAAGACAAAAACCCTTCAGGCTCTGGACTGGTGTTATGGGTTGGTTGCAGGTGCAATAACGCACCTTTTCTTCCCCCTCTTGCTTTGTGTCATGGACAGGAAGCCAAACTGACCGACCAACTGCCGCTCATCATCGTCTGCGACCGTTTCGACTTTGTCCATGACCTGGTCCTGTACTTGTACCGCAACAACCTGCAGAAGTACATTGAGATCTATGTTCAGAAGGTAAGGCTCAGAAGACAGTTTAGACAGGACATCATTGCAGGTACTTTATGGCCTCGTAATGCAAACTAAAGCTTTTGCGTCTGCATTTTAGGTGAACCCAAGTCGTCTGCCTGTGGTGGTCGGTGGTCTTCTGGATGTGGACTGCTCAGAAGATGTCATTAAGAGTCTGATTCTTGTAGTCAGGGGACAGTTTTCAACTGATGAACTGGTAGCTGAGGTGGAAAAGAGGAACAGGTAAAGCAATGTTTGTGCTCAACCACAACATGAAGAAAAATATTGCGATTCACCTTAATTTGTTGATTCATCATCATAATGGGTTGAAGTGTTAAGTACTGTCTTAATCTTAATTATACTTTCTACCAAGACATTTTGGACAATTATTGCTTCAGTTTTGTGGGACAGGTTTGGGGAAGACGAGGTGACACATGTAAAGACCTCCGTGGATTTCCTACTGAAACAAGGCGTATGCTAAAATCCAGAAAACATTGTATGAACAAAACTTCTAGATGTATGAATCCAAGCACATTTCTTTTGCACTTCCCAATCAGCGTGGACTTGAGCGTCCATGTTGGAGTACCCAACCCCTCCCTGTTCACGCCCCCATTTAGATATGCCCTGCACCTGAGATTCCCCTCTGTGATCGTGAACCGTGAATTGTGAACTAATCCCTTGCAGCGAACATCACACTGTTACTATTGTTTGTGTTCACTGTTTTTTTTTTTTTTTAATAAAAGATTGAAGCTGCTGCTGCCATGGCTGGAGTCTCGCATACACGAGGGCTGCGAGGAACCAGCTACCCACAATGCCCTGGCCAAGATCTACATTGACAGTAACAACAACCCTGAACGCTTCTTGAGGGAAAACCCATTCTATGACAGCCGTGTGGTGGGCAAATACTGTGAGAAGAGAGACCCACACCTGGCCTGTGTGGCCTATGAGAGGGGGCAGTGTGACCAGGAGCTGATCAATGTGAGACTTAATTTCTTGATTTGCTTGGCTCTTTTCCAGCCTTTTTCTGATATTCTTAATAAAAGTATTTCTTTCCACACAGGTCTGCAATGAGAACTCCCTGTTCAAGAGCTTGTCTCGTTACCTGGTGCGGCGCAAAGATCCTGAGCTGTGGGCCAGTGTGCTGCTGGAGACCAACCCTTTCAGACGGCCACTTATTGACCAGGTATTCACATAGAGACTTTCAATGTCTTTTCTATATCTTCAAGCTTTTGATGTCTCTCAGGTGGTGCAGACAGCACTATCAGAGACCCAGGACCCAGAAGAGGTGTCAGTCACAGTCAAGGCCTTCATGACTGCTGACTTGCCCAACGAGCTCATTGAGCTGCTGGAAAAGATTGTGTTGGACAACTCCGTCTTCAGTGAACACAGGTGTTTACTTGCAGCATCTAGTGATCCATATTTCTTTTCACCAAATGTTATCAAGATCAAATGTCAAAAATAATGTGCTGCAAGAATGTGTCTACGACTCTTGCCTGTAGAAATCTGCAGAATCTGTTGATCTTGACGGCGATTAAAGCTGACCGCACACGTGTGATGGAGTACATCAACAGACTTGACAACTACGACGCTCCCGATATTGCCAACATCGCCATCAGCAACGAGCTGTTTGAGGAAGCGTTTGCCATTTTCAAAAAGTTTGACGTGAACACATCGGCCGTTCAGGTGAGTCGTTATTTGCTGGAGGTAGCTCTCTATTGCAAGCATTTAAGTTTTATTTTCTTTTAAACCTTGCTATCCCCTCTTTCTCTCCAGGTGCTCATTGAACACATTAGCAACCTGGACCGGGCCTATGAGTTCGCAGAGCGCTGCAATGAACCGGCTGTGTGGAGCCAGCTGGCCAAGGCTCAACTCCAAAAGGGTCTTGTCAAAGAGGCCATAGACTCCTACATTAAGGCTGACGACCCCTCCGCATACATGGAGGTGGTGCAGGCTGCCGATAAGAGCGGTAAGTAGAACGGTGTGCAGATTTTTCAGCAAACCTCACTTTACTCCAAATCCTATGTAGGTCATTAACAGTAATCCCTGAGCGTGATGCCATCTGGTGGACAGATACATTAAATAATTCTTCAGGTGCTTTGTGAAACAGTCCACAAACTCAGCAAACCGAGAGGGAGGGCATTTTAAGGGATTAAGTACAACCGTTTCAAAAGATTAATCACCATGTGTTGGCCAGTGGCAGGTGCAAGAGACCATTAGTAAATTGGGATTATAGACTTTAAGCGTCTCAGTCAGCCAAACAGTAAGGGCCTGTTGGGTGGAGAATTTTGAGTGGAATCATGTTGGCAACAGAGATCCAGGGAAGAGAAAATGTCTGTTAAATTTGATATTAACAGAACTCCTGTGTGAAATATGCTTTAGCTTCAGTTGGTCAAGTACTTTTGCTATAGATTTAAATTGTGTAACGGGTTTTCGTGAAGACTTTAATCAATCGTCAGGAGGGCAAATATCAGAATATTTTTAATTAAAATAATGTGAACGTGTGTCTTTTACCTTTAGGTTGTGAAAGTCACAAGAATGATCTCTTTTCATCTCACAAAGGGGAATTGTTTCCAAAATGACCATATACTGTGTTGTGTTTTAGGTAACTGGGAGGACTTGGTCAAATTCCTCCAGATGGCACGTAAGAAGGCCCGCGAGTCCTACGTGGAGACGGAGCTGATTTTCGCCTTGGCTAAAACCAATCGCCTAGCCGAACTGGAAGAGTTCATCAACGGACCCAACAATGCTCACATTCAGCAAGTAAGCTGTGCTCATTTTGCCAATGTGCGGCCTGCTCAAAACTCCAAAACGTTCTCATTATATTTTTGTTTATAATCTCATAGGTCGGTGACCGATGCTACGACGAGATGATGTACGAGGCTGCTAAGCTGTTATACAACAACGTCTCCAACTTTGGTCGCCTGGCTTCAACCCTCGTGCACCTCGGGGAGTACCAGGCTGCCGTAGATGGCGCCCGTAAGGCCAACAGCACCCGTACCTGGAAGGAAGTCTGCTTCGCCTGCGTAGATGGTCAGGAATTCCGACTGGCTCAAATGTGCGGCCTCCACATAGTGGTGCACGCTGATGAACTGGAAGAGCTAATTAATTACTACCAAGTAAGCCTGAGTTCTGTTTCTGTAATATGCCAAAACTCATTAACTGAAATGACACTTTTAAATTCTAAAATATCATTTTCCATGAATTTTCAATCAAATAATAAAGCACATATCTTGATTAAGATATCAAATTAGTCATTATTCACTCCTGATTTGATTCATTTCTGTTCAAATTGGTAAAACATCTGAAATCTGAACTGAATTCGGAAGCGTCTGCATTAAAGCCCTTGATGTGGCTGTATCGTCTCTTCTATGACTGGTGGTCGAATAAATTTACACGACAACATCTTCCCCCTCAGGACCGTGGTTACTTTGAGGAGCTGATCACCATGCTTGAGGCAGCTCTGGGCCTGGAGCGTGCACACATGGGCATGTTCACAGAGCTGGCCATCCTTTACTCCAAGTTCAAACCCCAGAAGATGAGGGAGCACCTTGAGCTCTTCTGGTCCCGAGTGAACATCCCCAAGGTCCTGAGAGCAGCGGAACACGCACACCTGTGGGCAGAGCTGGTTTTCCTGTACGACAAGTATGAGGAGTACGACAACGCCATCATCACCATGATGAACCACCCAACAGATGCCTGGAAAGAAGGACAGTTCAAGGACATCATCACTAAGGTATATTAGGGATGGGTTTTTGACTAACGTTACTTGAAGAATTAGTTGCGTTCTTGAGTGTCTTTACATTTTTATTTTGGAAAACACTAAGGAAATTGTATTGGTTTCTCATAGATCATTATTCCAAGAATGTACTTTAAAAAAAGTCATGTTTTGACGACAACTGTTTTGACTGAATCAGCAGTGCCTCTGCTTGGATGTGTACTCCATTTTGACTCAACTGCTTCAAGACACAAGTCCACGCAATTGACAAAGTGCTCAATCAGTTAATCAAGAAATTGATTGTCATCCTTAATCGCTTTCATACGAAGAAATAGATTATTGTGCCGTCCTTAATCGCTCCTATACGATTACGATTGGAGTCGAATTGTAATCCACATACCTTGCATCTTATTGTCATCCTTATTCTCGCTAGCTCGTAGTTTCTTTAACTACTTCTTCTCGTCACTTTAAACCGCATACACTCCTTGAAGTCTCAGCGCCCTTTGCACAATGGTCATTGCACCGGACCATTGCAATATTAGTCATTCGAACTGCTCTATGTGCTAGAGGACTCTGACAAAAAACAATTGTGCAAAAAGATGCAATGTCTTTATGTCCCCAAAGTGTTCTGTAAATTGACTGTCTGTTGTACTAGAGCGGCTCCAACTACCGGAGACAAATTCCTTGTGTGTTTTGGACATACTTGGCAAATAAAGATGATTCTGATTCTCTCTCTGTTAACCTGTTTAGGTGGCCAATGTTGAACTGTACTACAAAGCCATCCAGTTCTATTTGGAGTTCAAGCCCTTGTTATTGAATGATCTGCTTATAGTGCTGTCTCCAAGACTGGACCATTCTCGTGCTGTCAACTTCTTCAGCAAGGTACACTTCTACTTTCTCACAATAACCACGTTTTACTGCTCTTGTGTGGTGTGGTCGAGGTGACCAACACAGCACCGACAATCGTGTACCAGGGCTTGATCAGTGACACCCACCTTGGTGCCGCAGGGCATCCAGAGTGCAGGAAAATACAGAGCGGAAAAGCTAGGCTATCGTTTAACTTGTCTGGTCACTACATCGTGGTTGCAAACTCTGCTTCTTGTCATTTTTACTGTGGTGAATGACTGGGAGACACGTTCTACAAACACTCAACACAACCAGTTGATCTCTTATTTGTGTCTGCAACATAGCGGTCTTCAGGTCACTTTCTAATTGGCTACCCTTACATTTCACGTCAGAATCAGTCAGTGGATTGGGCAACCTCCATGTTGACCACACTCGTGAAGATTTTGAAGTTTGTGGTTGTCTGCCCTGACCATTTTCCGAGCATATCGGCGCGCGCGTGTACACACACAACAGCAAAATCTACACACACCCCACACAACAGGAACCTCACTCAGGATAATCTTTCAAATATGAGGGACTACAGGGGAGGTAAAATGTTCATATTGGGTTGGAGACAGTGATGTTTTTCCCACAGGTGAAACAGCTGCCATTGGTCAAGCCATACTTGCGCTCAGTGCAAAACCACAACAACAAGTCAGTTAATGAAGCACTTAACAACCTCTTCATCACAGAGGAGGACTATCAGGTGAGCAAGCTGCTATGTCATTGACCTTTGATGTCATTTAGATTCATGAATCATATTTTAAATGTCATACTCAGGCTTTAAGGACATCAATCGATGCCTATGACAACTTCGACAACATCTCGCTGGCCCAGCGTTTGGAGAAGCATGAGTTGATTGAGTTCAGAAGAATTGCCGCGTATCTCTTCAAGGGTAACAACCGCTGGAAACAGAGTGTGGAGCTCTGCAAAAAGGACAGGCTTTACAAGGTCCCTTTCCACCATCATGTATCACAGATTCCTGATTTTTCTTTTGCATGTGTGGCTGACTTGTCCGAACTGCGCATATGCTGTGTGCTGCCTGCAGGATGCCATGCAGTACGCATCAGAGTCCAAGGACACGGAGCTGGCTGAGGAGCTGCTGTCCTGGTTCCTACAGGAGAACAAGAAGGAGTGTTTTGCTGCCTGCTTGTTCTCCTGCTATGACTTGCTGCGGCCTGACGTGGTGCTGGAGACCTCCTGGAGGCACAACATCATGGACTTTTCTATGCCATACTTCATTCAGGTCATGCGAGAATACCTCAGTAAGGTAAGTCATTTAGATTGTTTTTATATCAGTGCAGGTCTTAGCAAATATAGATTTAAAAAAAATAAATGGTTTTGAAGCTGTCATTAAATAGTCCTAATCAGCCTGAACTGCATTTATTAAGTACAGTCGACACAGGTTGACTTCAAAGTTGTCGTAATTTCAAATTTTTTACATATGCAATAATGTCAGGTTAAAGAATTATTTCCCTTGCATGTCACCACCATAAAATCTCAATATATTATTATTTTTATTTATTTTTAAAATGGCATGTTGCACAAGAAAACACATTTACTGCTATCCTTACTGTTTTTCATGTGATTGTTTTATATTCAGGGCCTAGAAGTGATTTTCATACAAATATCTTTTGTAATTATGACAGTTCAAGGTTGCGAATGGTGCACAATAAACTAGATTGTCCAACAGTGTAAGGATACGTGGTCACGCGAGATAAGAAGTCATGCTCATTTATTGCTCTATTTACTGTTTTTCATTTGATTGTTTTATTTTTATGGCCCAGAAGTGCCTTCCATACAAATATTTACGTTGACTATGACATATTCCTACTCGTACAAATATGGATTATCACCTCTGCAAGAACTAGGAACTCTTATCAGAAATTGAGGTTGCCCTTTACATCTAACATAAATTAAAATTACTTTTCCTCACTGTAAGACTGTCATGAGTAGTGGAAGGCTTTTGCAGAGCTAGAGTCACCAAATACCCGTTCATAGATATTAGATTAATTAATAAAGCTTGTTGGTGATAATGAGTTGAGTCGGGCACATTCCTATGCCGCAGTAATTTTTTATTTCTGGTTCCATGGATAAGCTCACTGGTACCCTTGTATGATTGCATTACAAAGTCAAAAGAAAAAGCAAAATCCACTTGTGGAGTTAATCCTTTTGAATCTCGCTGAGCAGAATTCTCAAGATTTGTTAGACTTGAATCATGTTTTTCCAGAAAATGTTGGTTGAATTTATAAAAAAAAAAGTACCACTTTATAGGCATTCAACTGCACATTGGTCATAAGTATGAAAACAGTAAGATCATAATTCAAATGGTGTGTTGCAGCGTTGACAACAAGGTGGGTTAGTTGTTTTATTTATTTATTTGAGTTAGACATCAAGGTAATCTAACGTCTTCGGTATTGACATCTTACCTATTCTTTTTTTTTTTTTTTTTTGGTACAGCAAATATGAGGCTGCAGTCCGTACCAATTTTTAGGGAGGTATTTAACTTTGTTTTCTATGCTGCGAATCTTCCCTTGCAGGTTGATGCAATTGAGGAGCAGGTGAATGTTAATGCTGTTTTTGCTGTTTTTAACAAAATGGGTGTGAGAACTGCAGCCCTTATGACGCATGGTTTTAGTTTGTGCATTGGAACGTTCACCATTACAGACAATGTATTCTCTTAAATGCCAGTTTAACACTATTGGGGATGCCATCTGCAGCCTCTTTTAAATGTGAATATTGATTGATTTTGTGTTAATCTCAGCATGGTGCTGCACTGCAGCTCAAATTGTGCCACCAAATAAGTGATTGTGTGATGGATACTTGTACATGACCCGCTGGCGATGACGCACAGAAATGCATCCCTGACATCAGCGCCATTATGTGATGTGGGGTTTAAAAATATAGGATTCTCAACACATTACGCTGGGAGAAGTGAGTGTCAGGCAGACCAGTCTAGTACTTGCAACACAGCACACTGTTGTAACACATGCAGAATATGGCAAAAAGGCATTGCTTGGATGGTAGCATACAGGTGCTGGTCATAGAATTAGAATAGGATGAAAAAGTTTATTTCACTAATTCCATTCAAAAGGGGAAACCGGTATATTCATTCATTACACACAGACTGATATATTTTAATTTTGATGATTATAACTGACAACTAATGAAAATCCCAAATTCAGTATCGCAGAAAATTAGAATATTACTTAAGACCGACACAAAAAAAAAATATATTTCTAGAAATGTAGGCCTACTGAAAGGTATGAGCATGTACAGCACTTAATACTTCGTTGGGGCTGCTTTTGCCTGAATTACTGCAACAATGCGGCGTGGCATGGAGTCGATCAGTCTGTGGCACTGCTCAGGTGTTAGGTTGCTCTGATAGTGGCCTTCAGCTTTTCTGCATTGATGAGTCTGTCATATCGCATCTTCCTCTTCACGTTACCCCATAGATTTAGATGGGGTTGAAGTCAGGCGAGTTTGCTGGCCAATCAAGAACAGGAATACCATGGTCCTTAAACCAGGTACAGGTAGCTTTGGCACTATGTGCAGGTGCCACGTCCTGTTGGAAAATAAAATCTGGATCTCCATAAAGTAGGTCAGAAGCAGGAAGCATGAAGTGCTCTAAAACGTCCTGGTAGACTGCTGCGATGACCTTGGACCTAAGGAAACCCAGTGGACCAACACCAGCACATGTCATGGCACACCAAACCATCACTGACTGGAAATGAAAATGTACCTGACTTGAGTGGGTTTCCTCTCCATAAACATGCGGTCCTCGCCTTTGGTTTATGACCCATACCAATGTTTCTAGGCAACGAATGGAGCACCATGAAGAAGGTCATGCAGCGCTATAAAAATGTTGTCACATGAAACAAAGCATGCTTTGTTACTGCTGTACTTACTAATTTTCATTTGATTGTTTTATATTTATGGCTTAGAAGTGTTCTTCGTTCAAATGTTTAATGTAATTGACTTCGTTAGGTTAGAGATAGACTACAGCGTTCCAACTTATTCCTCGTACAAATGCGGGTCATGTCGCCGCTGTTCTCCCCGTAAAATCGATGACTCACTGTAAGCGCTGTATATGGCACGCAGGCTTGATGTGGCGCCTCCAAACGTTTGATGGTTGACTGGCATGCGCATGTGTGACGGAATGCTCGTCTATTGCGACACGGGCTGGTTTCTTTTGAGCCTGAGAAAAACCATACCCCCTTCACTCACCCTTCACCCCAGTGACTCACGGCATGGGACAGCGCCTGTTATTGAAACAAACTGAATAGCAAAGGCGTAATCAGTTTCCACTTGAAGATGAACTGAAGTTCATGGAGAAGAAATGTCACTTTTTGGCTAAATTTGCGGTGAAACCATACCATTCTGGATAACCATTTTCGACATTTTGGTCGGTTACATACTAAACTCTCATGTTAGGTTTTGGTGTTTTTAACAAGTTTGTGTAGTTTGAATGTGGCACTCAGCATATATATATATATATATATATATTTTATTTTTCTTTGTAAGGTTGACAAGCTTGAAACCTCCGAGTCGCTAAGGAAAGAAGAGGAGCAAGCAACAGAGACGCAACCCATCGTCTATGGTAAGTCTTAATCCTCAATTCTCATTTGGACAAAACAAAAATTTCCTCAGTGTCCTACATCCACATTGTATGAACAAAAGGATTTTTTTTTCATGATTCCGACAAATGATGCATTGTCCTCCTTCGAAATTCCACATTTTTCCAAAATATTTCCCCCTGGATTTTAAAGACTTGTGCAGTTTTTCTATGTATTTATTTTACAATCTAAAACTACTCCCAGGTGTCTTCTCATTTATGTGACGTGCTTCAGTCAAAATACCAGGCACTCCAGAGACAAAATGATGGACACCACAGGGAAAAAAAATAAATAATAAATCACCATGGAAATGTCTTGTCCTCTAGATAGCCGTCGCCTGCTAACCCGCTTGTTTTGTCTGCACCGTAATAGCTGTCGTCAAAAGCTTGGCTGCTGCTCTTCATATCTGGGAACAATTTGGGTTCAGCGCAACGCCCTCTGGTGGACTATTTTCCTGAATGTTCATTCCCATGCAAGGGATGCATGGAAGTATAAGCGTAGTGACCTTTACACCTTAAAGGAGCGTTATGTTTATAGTTTTCCAAAATACAGTGAATCCCTTTTTATCTCTGGGAATACATTAGACATACTCTCATACGTTATAGACCGACTCAACTGCTGAAAATCCATAATAGAGAGCTCATCTTAGTTTTACCCCTCCCACAGGCTTCAACACATTGAAACTTATTAAAACACTTTTTTAAAGTATCCTTTGATGGTATTAGTAATAACATGAGTTGTACTTTTTAATTAATTCGTTCGCACTCTGCTCCGCACAGTTAGCCAAATAAGAGGCAATTTACATTTGTTATACATTTACACAAATGTCTGAAAATGTTTTTACTTTGTCATTATGGGATTTTTTTCTTAAAGAAAACTGGAAAACATTCTAGAGGCACTGTATATTTCAACCAAAAATGTTTAACCAAAGTATATTTCATCGAATGAAAGTAAAATGGCTTAATGCTAACATAATAGGAAACGCCATAGACGGACTAACGGAAATTAGCACGGATGTTACGGTAATTATGAACTTAAAACTACTATTACTTTCACACACATGGAGCAGCAACACAAACAGAGCATACAATCTTTCTGGGAAACTGCAAAATTTGGTACTCCAGCCCGTTTACTGCAAAAACCCATAAAATGCAATTTCTTCAAAATCTTTGAATATAGTGGGGGTGCAAAAGATGAACTGCAAGCTAGTGGGGAACACTGTCCCTTCTCAAACGGTCACACCTTTATATGTACTTTGAGTACAAATGAGGTAAAGGCGGGAGACATTTTCCCACCCTGCTTATTATGAGCCCTCTCTGATGTGTACTTTGCAGGCACACCCCAGCTGATGCTGACAGCGGGCCCCAGCGTACCCGTGGCCCCCCAGCAAGCGTACGGCTACGGCTACCAGGCGCCGGCCGCCGCGCCAGGGTTCAGCTACGGCATGTAAAGATTCCCCCTTGCCCTTCTGTCCACGTTGACGGCTACTATCCATCCGTGGCCCACAGTCATGACTTCACAAGACCGTCTTTATCACTCGCCCTGCCCTCAACACGGAGTAAACTAGGGATCATACAAAGAAACCCCACCCCTTTTTCTACTTTTCGCCCTCACAAGCTTTCATGGACTGTTTTATTATTTTTTGTCAAAGATTTAATCACAAAAGAATCAATTTTCTCACATTCCTTAATGACTAGATTAATTTCTTCTATTTTATTTGAATGGTAATGTGGTTTATGTAAAATAGGGTGGGCCGGGGAAGAGCTAGTTCTCTTCAGTTGTGAAGCTTCTGATTTGCACTCAGTAGTGAGAAGAAATTCATGTCGACCCTTTTTCCTATTCGTGAATGTGTGAGCAGCTTCCTGACTAAAATGCATTTAATATTGTATCACAAAACCCGCTTGTGCACCTTCCCTTTTGATCAAGTGTCCACCGCAGTCCAGAAACACTACATTGTCCCAGTCACGTCCCCACAAAACACTTTTTCAGGGCCGATTGTCAAAGGAGAGCATTTAAAGAGAAGGTCGACTCTTTCCACTCTATGCAGGACTTTGTACATCTCCAGACGACACGCCATTGTGCTTTAAATGCGATCATAACGTGGGACCAGTCCAACTCGGGAGGGAAGCAGACCTATATTGCGCCCTCTGTATGCTGCAGGTTGTTTCTGCACCTTTTAGTGTGGGTCACTGCGGAGATCCTCTTGTTGGTTCAGAATCGTCACGGGACTTGTGGTAATTTGAAGTATATATATATAGATATATCCAAAATTTGCATCTATACAGAAAATCATGAATTCCTTTTTGAATTTATAATCCTGCCTAAGTTATCCACGATTGAAATTGTGCACTTACGATACTTGATTGTGCATAATCAGGATCATAATAAATGAAACGGCGGTTTTGTTTTCCACTAAAAATAAAGGCTTCTGGTTTGTCAGTGGTTTTTTGGTATTTTTTGTCTTAAATGCGGAACGGAGAGGGACCCCCTGTATACGGAAAGGGTCAACCATTTCCCAGCTTTTATTTATTACAATTTTGACTACATGCCACCAAACAATGTCATGAAAAGTGGCTACACAGGTTATTTTCAGACCAAAGTACAGAATCAATGAACTAGAAAAGTAATGCTCGTACGTTTCACACCAAGTACCACCATAATGGCCAACATTAAAATACATTCAAACTTATTTATAGAGGCTGAGGTTTTAGTCCTAAAAAGCACATTTACTGTACTCAAATACAACTGGTGTACTTGAGAAATGAAAAAAAAACAAAACTTTCATAGCGAGAAGCCTGCTTCTATTTTTTGATTGTATTTCGTGTCAAGTTTAATTGTATTTAATTCAGTGATTCTTTCGTGTACCGCTAATTGTACTCGTAACACATTTTGAGAATCACCGAACTCGAGAACTATAAAACTCCGTTCACAATGAAGTTTCATTCCTACGTGTCAGTGTAACCTGACTTTGTACACGTCAGCAGCTCACTTTATGGTAATACTATTACGTAATTGGCCTGAAGTTACTGTTATAGGTTCAGGAATTTTGTTGTTATGGGCCTGTTTCATTTAAGGGCAAATTTATTATGTTATGGGCCGTTATGGTACGAGTTTCTACAACACTTCCAGGCCATATATATATATATATATATATATATATATATATATATATATATATAGGCACGGGGAGAACATGCAAACTCCACACAGGCGGGGCCGGGAATTGAACCCCAGACCTTAGAACTGTGCGGCAGATATGCCAACCAGTCGTCCGATGTGCTGCCTAAATATCAAACAAATGGAAAAACTTCAAGTATAGTGGTGAACCCTGATCAGTATATTTTTGAAAAACTAATAAAAAAAAAAAAGATGCTCCCCTGTAGTCTCTGGTGCATAAAGCATGCGAGAGCATCTTGGTGACTATCATCTAAACACATTCACTGCAACGGATGGCTTTCAAGGTCAAATATCCTTATGAACTGGGAAGGCTGGCAGTCAATGAGTTTTAACAAATGTAAGCAATTAGGAAAGCAGTGGTCCGCGCGCCTGCCTCACAGTGCTGAGGTTCAGGGTTTGAATCTTGGCTCAGGCCTGCCTTTGTAGATTTCATGTTCTCCCCGTGCTTGGGTGTCCAGAAAAATTCCGAGATTCTAAATAAGTTAACCAACGAATGACCAATTGGTTGTCAAGTTACTCTCGAATCAGTCAATGAAATGTAGTCAAATTCCCATCCCTAATTTAGGATCAAGAAACTTACATGGAATACAAAGCTTTTATTTCTAACACCCAAATGAATATTCCTGCAGCAGTAATAATCTAAACACTAAATACACAAAATGATTATATTTGAATCTATAAATCTATATTTGAATAGTTTTAGGCCATTTTTTTTCCCCACTTAAGTCTTTGGTTGAATGCAAAACAGGCCAAACAAGTGCATGACAATAAATTTGAAAATGATTGAAAAATATATTTCACTACTAATTAAAAAGTAAAACTTGTTAGAAATTCCCTACTTAGATCTATTTTTTGGATTAAATCTAATATCTACCCCCAAATCCACCATTTTCAGAAATTGGGATGTTACAATGTTTAATATACTGTAGGAATTGGCATTCTGAAAAGTGTTCACCCAAGTGTTTAACGAATCTGTACAATCTGAGCTTCGCTTTGTGGACCACTGAAATACAACATTCTGCCTTTAAAAGGTAATGCTCCAAAACTGTGAAGAGTATTCATGGTTATAGTTGGGAGGGGGGCAGCAGCATGCGGTCAAGAGGTACTGGGTTCAAATCGTGACCCCGACTTTCATATGTGGGGTTCGCATGTTCTCTCCCGACTTCCTCTGACATTCTCAAAAGTCATGTTAGGTTTGTTGAAAACTACATTGTCTATTGGTGTGTGAATGGTACTAAAAATAATGTCTGTCCATCTATGTCTACGCGCAGGAGGCGGGGTACACCCTGAACCGGTCGCCAGCCAATTGCAGGGCACGTAGAAACAAACAACCATTCGCACTCGTATTCACACCTGCGGGCAATTTGGAGTCTTCAGTTAACCTAGCGTTCACGTTTTGGGGATGTGGGAGGAAACCCACGTAGGCACGGGGGAGAACACGCAAACTCCACAGAGGCGAGGCAGGATTTGAACCCGGGCCCTCAGAACTGTAAGGCGGATGTGCTAACCAGCGGGCGAGCGTGCCGACCTGCGCATTTGAGATATTTATCTCATGGTTAATGTTATTGCACGTAACCTGTACAGGTAATTCCAGAATGTAATTGCATTTCCTTTGTATTAAACATTGACATTCCAAGTTGCTACAGTATAGAAGCTGTATATGGGACATTCATCTGAAGAAGAGGGAGCTTTAATAAAGCTTCAAGCCTCCACTGATGCTGTCGAGGAGCTCAGTCGGACCGGGACCGATGCTGAGCACTGTGCGGGAGCCGGCGGCGACTTGTGTCCTGCCCGCATCCTGGATCAGGCTCACGGGCAGCCTCATCTCCTTGGCGACCTCCATGAGCTGAACCAGGGT
The DNA here is from genome assembly GCF_024500275.1 of Phycodurus eques. NCBI lineage: Eukaryota > Metazoa > Chordata > Actinopteri > Syngnathiformes > Syngnathidae > Phycodurus > Phycodurus eques. Next base: position 1,872,311 of record NC_084541.1, read on the forward strand.
GTCCTCGTCCGGGGCCTTGACCACCACTTTGGACTGGCCGTAGGACTCCCACATTTTGAGGAGGTCCGGGTTTCTGCGCTGCACCTGTTTGAAAGCCGCCACGGCCGCGTGGGAGCACTGCACCGCCACCTTGCCCTTGGTCATCTTCAGGTCGCTGCGGATCACCAGGACCATCTTGTACTCCCCTCCGTCTTCTACATGCGTCACTTCGCTCGAGCCCAACGCCACGGCCGTCATCAGACCTTTGGGGGACGGACCCAAGTAAGCACGCAGCTGCCAACCCAGGAAGAGCCCGCAGCCCAGTCCGGCGGCGGCGCCCACGCCCAACGGACTCTTGAGCATGTCCAGTGGACCCTTGAGCACGTCCATGTTAAACCTGGGGCAAATCAAATACATCAAAATGGTCATCTTGGCACTTGCAATTGGGGTTGCAAAAATCTTTCTAGCTGCCTCCTGGGATTTAACCCAACATTTACACGATTGAAGTTGGCTCATTTTAGGGATCTTAAATCCACTTGGAAGCGTATTTCAACATCATCCCGATTCAAATAACCCGATTTCATGCAAGTACAGATGAATATGAAGAGGTGATTGCCTTAAAGAGGTGAGCAAAACCGTAAAGGCTTGACCTGAGGGAAAATGCATTATCGTTTGCATTTTTTTGGGGGGGGGGGGGGGGGGGGGGGGGGGATAAATTGAACCTCTGGAGTACATTTATTTTTTGTATGGGTAGGGTCGGTTGAATGATGAGTAAAATGGCAAAAACCCGATTGTTCAATAAATTCCCGGAAACATGCTTCGATTTTTGCCGATTTCCCCTGGAATTTGAGCGCAAACGTTTGCGACCCTTACTCACAGTTGACTCCAGTACATCTTGCGTTCGTCGGCTGAATGTCACGCCTATATTGTCATTGTCGAGATGTAATTTGGAGGGTTTTTTTTCTTCTCGTCCCGTCCGTGAGACCGCGGCGGCACGACTTCATTTACGGTCGTCGGCTCCCGAACGTATCGCCCCGTGAGCGCCTCCCAACATTTCGTCAGCCGCGCGTTTCTCTCCATGACAATGGCGCTGACGTTCGCCTCGCTCCTTTGGCTAAATGCAACAACGCTTTGGTCACAACATTTAGTCGAAAGGTTTTGCAAATCCGCCCCGTGAGCCTCTTCCGCTTTCTTTTGGAGTCCTAGAGAAGTGCGTGACCGCCACCTAGCGCACTGGCGAGGTCATCGCATTTGTAGTCAGTTGGTGCCCTGAATTGTAGTTCCTGGCACAAGTCGAACGACTGTAATGTTTTTGCTTTTTCCCCCCCTTCTTCTCCAGTTCCACTTTCGGTCTCCTCGTCAACAAATAAACCCTAAAAGTAAATTACTGTGCTGCACTAGTAGCACTGCTAGGCCCAACTAGTAGGCATTTGTCATGCACTATCGTAGCTTCCCATTTCTTCAATATCCAGTTTATGGTCCACGTACTCGTATGCGCTTTGTTCTCACTAGTAATACGTACGCAGTTCATCGTGCTAGTACAGCGACTAGGGTGCGCTCGTAGAACCACCGTGTGTCACTAGTACACGATACTAGTGACACACGGTGGTTCGACTACTATTCTACTACTTGTGCCGCTTTGGACCTTCTATGATGCAATTCGACCTTACTAGTAAACTACTGTGCTGTAACTCGTCATACTACAAGGCCCAACCCGTAGGCATATGTCACACACTAGTAGCCTCATAAATGCTCAAACGGCGAGATGTCAAGCGTAGCTGCCAAGTTGTCCTACGAGTGAGGAGCGTACTACTACTACGAGGACCCAAAAGCTTGGGATGAATGATTTGGAATAAATGCTTCAAGGGCTTGCCAAAAGGTTGTTCTGTTTTCCTGCAATCATGTAAAAACAACCGGAACAGTTCAGTTGCGATCAATTTAATGTTCTTAGAATGTACAAATGAAACGGAATTATGTGCATCGAACCAGCGTGGAGCAAAAAGCAATTATGTTGCAGTGGTACATATCAAATCTGCACAGTCAAGTGCAGAGGTTGTAAACTTCCATTCAAAAACGAGGGCCTGACCGATTCATCGGCTGGAATTTGCCTTGCTGATTTGTGTCTTTTTTCGCATGAACACATTACAACAGAAGACGGATTCGCATTCGAAAAATCGAGAAAAATCTGCAAAAAAAAAAAAAAAAAAAGGTGTTGATTATTTTTCATGTTTAGTTTTTTTTTTTTTAACACATTACAACATAAGACAAAGATAACGACAATCAAACAAACAATACCAAGTTCCCGGGTAAGTTTCAGCATTTAGTATATATTTTTCAAATTCATTGACCGATTAATCGGTTATCTGAATCGGCCTATAAAAAAACTCCGTATCGGTCGGGCCCTATCAAAAACTTTTAGTGTTGAGTACTATTGCGAGATGTATTGCAGGGTATATATACACTGTCGACATATAGCTAGGGACAAATGTACATTATGATTGAGGTAGAAATTATGGACAAATACACAATATGGTATAATCACAAATGATTGACAAATGTACAGTATGAAACAGACGATGAGCCAAAGGTCGAGGAAAATACAAAGCAAAATAGCACGGACCAGGCCAACCGCAAGTGCGTGAGCGAGGTTGAAGTGCGGTAGCGTGCCGCCGTGCAATTAACCACGCAGGAGTGTGAGCGGTCCACGGTTGGAGTGAGGCGTACACATGCGCACCTCTGCTCATACGCGGCTGTTCTCGCCACCCTCTGCAGCGACTTTCTGTCAGGTTTAGATTCGATTCCCCCCCCCCCCCCTTCCATGAATGTGTCTTGAATTGTTTTTGTGAAATGTGTTTTTGTTATGTGACACCCACCGAGGCCTGACGAGTCTCCCGACTGCTCCAGGGCGAGTGATCTGCCTGTTTGTAGAACAGCTCTCTGGTGACTTGTGCCAGCCCGAACGATGAACATTTGATCTTCTTTTATGTTTTCTCGCAGCCTGCTCTGTCCCCGCACCCCTGCCAACGGCAACAAATTGTTTTGCTTTGAATTTGCGCCACATCTCCACCACCCCATTGCAACACCCTGAACTCTATAAAGTTCAGGTACAGCGCACAGTTCTGATTTGCTAGTTCCCCTGTATTGCCACCGTGGCTCCCGAACAAGTTGATGCTCTCTCTCTCTCTCTCTCTCTCTCTCCCTCTCTCCCTCTCCCTCTGTAGCTGTCTTTTTCTCAGAGAGTTACTCAACAGGTCCGAGTTGTTTTGGTAGAAAGCAGTTGCGCAATCAAGAACTGGAGCCGTGCTCTTATGTCTCACACGCACGTTGACATGGATCTGTTTTCAATGCACGGACAGTGATTAACAATGGATGAAGCGCATTCAAATATACTCGTTGTTGATGTGTGTTTTTGGAGCGCACGAATCCACTTGTGGGAAATGAATGAGTTGACAGTTCAAGCGGAGGCCCGTTTTCAGTGCCAGGAGCCTGCTTCCAAGGCATAGCGTTGCAATAACACGCAATTCTAATGGGAGCATTTTGCCCGCTCGGGATAACGCTACTCATTTATCATGATTACGAAAGTTTTTGGCATTGGAGGAACCTGTGGCCCGTGGGCCATATGCGGCTTGCGAAAGCTTTTGTCCCGGCTCACATGCAATTGTAAAAAGAAAAAAAAAAAGAAAAACAAGAAGCGTCACGAGCAGAGTTATTGCAGCTACATATTTCTGCCATCTGTGGAGTTATTCAGAGTGGGTACTTAATTGCACACAAGATGTTTGACCTTGTGGAGTTATTAAAGTTCTGTATTTATGACGCGACCTCAGTGCAGTACACAGAGCTTGCCCACGCCTCCAAAATGTTTTTGATTTTGCAGCCCTTTATTACAACCAATAATGACTATTGATCATTCACACACGTACTATAAAGTCTGTAGCACTGTTACACCGCTACAGCAACGTGCAAAAATTATTTGTAGTACAAGAACAACGGTAACCACTGACAGTAGGTACTGACAAATAAGTTCCAATGTACCCAAAGAGATTATTGCATAAAAATAAGTCAAGCGGCTACTTCAATCATGATCTTACCCGAAACAAGGTGACAAAAATGGTTTAAACAAGAAATATAAAGTCGAGTAGTCGGGCCTTTGAATTGTGTCAAAATGTGCAAAAGCTTTCGTAAAAATGCACCAATAAAAATAAGCTATACACGAATCCAAACATGCCCTGCGATTGGCCGAAGATGGCTGGGATAGGCTCCGGCACGCCCGACACTCGCGTGAGGAGAAGCGGTACGGCTCGTGGATGGATGGATAATGCAAGCGTTTAACTTTGTAGCAATGTTCTTGTTCAATACTCCCTGCTCTGTTGGACGCTAATTGCTCGTGAACATCACCTCGTGGTTGCGGGGCCCGAAGCGGGCGCTTAGTCCGCTTTTGCCTCGGGTGCACGCGAGCACTTTTCACAAGCGACTTCAAGTCATGAAACCATTGCTGGGGGCATTCACACACAATAATAAGTGTTAGCAAATACAGACAAATTGCAGAAACGTACTTCGACTTTGACTTTCGAAGGGGCACGAGGTACATTGAGAGCTGTGAGAGGCAGCACAGGGTCGCAGGGTATCCAGACTGAAGGAAAATACAAATCATAGTGGAAGAACTATAAGGGGCTCAACTAGCGCTCAGCTTATCAGCCAACTGCGTTGCACATCCAAACTTTTTATTGCCAATTGCGATGAAGACACAAAGAATTTATTCGTGTCCGTCAACAGTGCGAGTTTTCGGCCAGTTCTTAATTGGGTATAGTTCTGGTTCTCGTCACAGTCACGGAGCAGCCTGCGAATGTACGCACCCTGCTTTGGTGTTGCCCATGTGTCTGTCCAACGTGCAGTTCGAGGTTGTGTTTGCAACGGGGCAAAATGTGTCGGGGAAAGTTTCTTTTGAAATGGCCACAATGACAGCCTCTGATCCCATTTGTGCTTTTTTTAATTTATTTATTTAACCCAAAAAAATGTGAACCGGCCGGATCCGCATGCGCACGGGACCGACACTTCCACCAGATGGTAAGCTGCATAGCTTCATGTCAGAGTCCCCACCTCGCTGCCCACTGATACATTCCTGAGAGACCTGTAGCGAGCAGCTCTGTACACATGCACGCACGTGTTTCTCCAGAGGAAAGCAACTTGTTGGAGGCCCATATTGCATTTGTTTTTCTTTGGATTTTAATCTCCAACGACAGTTCACCACAGCACTTGTGATTTATTGACACTCCCAGTTGATGTTTACTGGCAAACCTAACATAAAGCAAGAATTAAACGTGTATTTAAAACAACTACATCGCTTTGCCTAAAAAAAAAAAAAAAACATCAGTTTAGCTTAATGCTAACAGAAACTTGCAAAATGCCATAGACAGGCTAAGGAATAGCATTGGCATCATGATGTTATAACCCTTCAGGGATCAAAAATCACAAACCGTGGAGCAACACATGTAGACGGACAATATAACAATACTCACAGCCAGGCATTTATTCTACATTTAATAATTACTGCAGCTTACTGAGTCAACTGTGAAACCCGCCTTTGTGTGTCTCTCTCCCGATTATACTGCCCCCAGGTGGCCACGCCAGAAGGAGACGCACAAAGTTCACTGAATTGAAGCAGCAAATGTGGCCAAAACTCTTTTCCTTGTTGAAATTCTATGACTTATGTCGTCACTGTATGTTTTTATAAAGTACAATATTAAAGAGTGACATCTTTCTCATTAAAAAAACACATTCCAAAAATGTGCGTGTCGTGGGTAGGCCGGAACAGATCAATGGTATTGCCATTGATTTCAATGGGGAGAGACGATTTGAGCGTTTTGAGTTCTGAGCATGCTACAAAACAAATTGAAGTGTATCACAAGACACCATTGTCTTTGAATAACAACACATGCAGTTGGTTGTAAGGTATACTGGAGCATTGTTATCATTTTAGCTGTGTAGACCTTCATCTTAAATTCAAGCTGATTCACACAAATGAAAAAAAAAACCCAAAAACAATTCTAAACAGTCACGAGGTATTTTAATAACTAAGCTAACACCAATCGACTCAATGCAGCTCTGCTTACCTTACAATGGCTTTGTCATAACAGCGGAGGCAGGGCACCCGTGGCAGACCATTGCTTGAGAGTAGCTCTGGATCTTCGCCCCAGCCTACCAGATCATATCACAGCCCAATAATATAAAAAAAAAAAAAAAAAAAAAAAAAAAAAAAGCCCGTTATGATGTGAATGATTACTTACGCAACTGGGGAAGACGTGCAGAACGGATAGCTCGCAGAAATATTTTCAGAAATAGTTAGATACTATATACAGTACACTGTATGACTTGGTTGTTTTTGCACTTAATGGGAGGGCAGGCGGGCACTCCGCAGACCCAACTGCTTGTATACGCTACAAGCAATTTCAAAAGTACATTTTCCGTGTCCTCTTTAAATGAGAGCCGATAGTTGCCACTTTTCGTCACATCGTCATTGTTTTGTCGCAGATACGTTGTGGTGGCGTCGCGGTGGCGCAATGTCTATCACGATTCAAGATCTGTGACGCACATTTGTTTTGGCAGGCAATAAATAATAGAGATGTTAATCCCCATGTTTTACTGTTCAAAAGTGTTGTTTTTGTTGGCCTTTCACAAGCGCATCCACACAGTCGAACAAAGACGCACGTCACGGGCAGACAAGACGGCCTCGACGCTCTTCATCTCCGGGACCTTCTCCCTCGTTGTTTAGTCTTCCTTCAGAAGCCTCGTGAACTATTTTACTCTGCACAGAAGAGGAATCCGAGGATGTGCTTATCGGCTTCCTGTCATTACCCTTCATCCCGCATGCCGATAGGACTCGCAATTTTCCATTCCACAGATACTGTTGGAGGTTAGCAGACTACGAAGAAATTCCCCGGGCTGCACAAGGATTTGACAACGTTGTGCCATAGACACACCACACGCCCCCCCGGGAAGGTCAGTGCGTGCGCTCAGGGAGGCCTCGAAGTGTGTGACGACAATGTGTTTATTTTGTAAACGACAAGAGGATGTGGTGAGCCGCAAGCGCCACGAGCGGCGTGCTCTCTTAGAGGAACTGCCCTTCAACAACATTTACAAGCACGTGGCTCGACGCGTGGTTCTCAGGGACACGTGAGAACATGTTGCAGGTTATTCGAGTGCATTCGAGGCATATATTGTCATTCACGTTTACAAAACACACGGGCGGCTCAAGGTGACACGCTGTTCTGATTTGAGGCGCCGCACTTGTTTTGCTTGAGATGTGAATGAGGACAATGGCTGTGGAACAAAGTCGGACTGCGCGGTGTTACTTTTTGACTTTCTCGCGGAAATCGTCGCATCCGCTTATCTGTTGGAGATGAAACTTTCTTTGAACAGTTTCTTGACATTTTGGTTTTGTCCATGACTTGAAGTAAGAACTGGACCGAGTTTGTTTTTGTGCTTTTACAAAACAATTGCGAGAAAGGCATGCTGCTGGACAGCCACAACTTCTTCCACAGGACAACGTCTGGATTTTCCTCTGCATTGGTTGGCCCGTCCGTTTTATTGCCCTTCAACAACAACAAAACTAAACATAGTAATAGAAAAATAAAATACAAATTTTTTTTGGGGTATAGTGCTGTTAGAAAAACAAAACCAATTTCCATCCAAAATGTTCTGGACAAAGGAGCAAAAATATCAAAGCAAAGCAAAAGCAAATGTATTCATATAGCGCATTTCATACACAAGGTAACTCAATGTGCGTTTCGTGATTAAAAGCATTTCAAAACAAAGTGATCAAAAATAAAACAGGCGTACAGTGCAAGAAATATCATTTCAAAGCGGAAGTGCTCGAGAAAGCATGGCGGGGGGAAGAAGAGTTTTGAACCTGGACTTCCAAACGTGCACACTTGGGGCTGACGTCACTTCTGCTGGCAACTTCTTCCATTTGCGTTGCGTGCAGCATAATAGCTAAATGCTGCTTCACCATGTTTGCGTTGGACTCTGCGGGCCACTATTTGACCCGAGTCTGTCGATGTCAGCCACTCCCATTTGTGTACCTTTTCTTCATGGACATTGAGGTTGTCTGAAATTTTGGAAGTATCTGAAATTCAAAGAATACACAAAACTGGTCAGACATCCCCATATCCTTCATGTCAGTTGATAGAATTTCAACATCCTTAGAGATGACCAGTTTCTAAGATGTGACCTTGAGTGTGGCTCGGACTCTTCATATGTTTCTTTTCGGGTTGCTGAATGACGTCGACAGTAAAAAAATGTTGGCAGCCAATAACTTAACCCCTCGTCGATTTAGACAGAAACCGACTGCCTCGTAAAGATGTCGACGCTGCCAAAAAAAAAATCCAGAAATTGTCAACGAAACTCACGGATAGTGCCGTACACACTTCTTGGAGCCACTTATTTCATTGGCTGAGCCTAGAGAAACGGTCATCTCCAAATCGTACAAGTGGGAGAGGTCCACTAATAAAAACCTCAACATCCAAACATTGCACTTTTGTTAGGAGAGCAATGAAATCTCGCTTCAGTGCCTCTGATTGCTGCCTGACAACATCCAGGGCCCCTGTGTGTTTAATGACAGATTTCACAGTTGGGTGCTGATCTCCAGGATTTTTTTTTTTTTTTTTTTTTTTAGAGATATCAGACACCATGTCATTGGTATCAGAAACCATGTCATTGGTATCAGCCACCGTGTTATTGGTAAAACACAGTACTTTGGTGTTCTTCTAACTTCAAAAACATCCTTGACAGCTCCATCACCAACTATTAACGTTTGGGGTGCCATTTTCCTCTTGTACGATTTAGTTTCATACCTTTCAGTGGTGGTGGGGGATGATCATTCTTGGCCATGGTCTTGTAAAAGTGGCTCAAATCTATTTGTAAGTCCGATGTCAATGTTTCTCGCGTCCTTTTTTCTTGCCCGTCCGCAGCCGCCCCCTCGCGGTTGAAGCGGCCCGCGACGCAGGCCAGCCGGTTTCCTCGGTAATCTGCCGGTGTTGCGTGGCTGTCTGTTAGCACACTTCTGCTCACCCGCTTTGAGACATCGGTAGCGTGGTTTCATTCCCCCGACCGTCCATTTACATCCACGTACACTTCAAGACGGTGGATTTTCGTTTCCAGGATTTGACGCCACGGTGTAGTCAAGGGTGTCAAATACAACAATTGTTTTGGCAAACGTTTTCACTTGCCGAGCGATTGGCGCAGCTGTGGAATGTTGGTCATTTATGTTTTATTTTCTTATATTCCTTACTGGCATCCTTCCAGAACAGTTGAGCGAAAGTGATGTTTATGACATGCAATTTAACATCCTCAGTTCTAAAACATTGTCATCCATTGTTGTGTACTTGACGATGTGGCATTTTATAAAGTGTAAAGTATAATTCATATATAATATTCAAGTATATCAAGGATGTTATATATATATTTTTTAGCTTTTATCATGCATTTTCTGTGAATTATGAGTTTGAAATCAATGGAATTGTAAATCAATGATTTTGTTATTATTGTTATTATTATTATTATTGTTAGTAGTAGTAGTATTAGTAGTTTTATTACATATATACATACAGCGTTTAGTGTGCACAGTTCTGTTTGTCTCACACGGTTGTTGAATACGGAGGAAAAAGGTCAAATCCGAGTGTACTTGCATTGGAGTGTTCTTCAACAACTTTGTCCGTGAGCCGTTCGTTGATTTACCGATTAACTTCTCACGACGCGTAGTATTGCCTGCATTTTATGGCTCAAACAAAATTATTGGTGACGTTTAAATTGCAGAGTCAACGAGAGCCTTCCCCCTGGCCTCCACCACATTTTTTGTTGTTGTTATTCCTGCCTCAAGCTGTCACACTTTAAACCCCCCCCCCCCCCCCCCCCCCCCCACGGACCGCTCCCTCCTCGGACACAGACCCAAGTGTTGTGCAATCGCTTCTCAGTAACCGCACGCTTACGGTTGGCATGGCGCTCTCCAGTAGTCGGCCCGCAGAGAGATCCTGGACGTGTTGTTTTTGTTTTGCTGGGTTTCCTGGGAAGTCGAGCTTCTCCTGTCAGAGCTCATTTCCACCCCCGCCACACACACACACACACACACACCCCTTACTTCCATTAATCTCATACCTCCTCCCCAAAGCAACTGCTTCAACCATGGGGAGAGAGTGGATGTAAACAAAGGGATAGATCGTAGTGATAGGGTTGCATGAATGGGAAGAGGGAAGGAGTGCGCTTTGCCCGTGTTATTATGGCTCCACGAGTCGTGTAAAATATCATCTGGCAGCAAACAGAATAATGGAGCTGTTCTTGTGTCAGTGTGCTGAACATTCCTACCCTACGGCCCCGTCCTCTAAACTCAACAAGAACAACCTCTGTCTGCTAAGGTCTCTCGCCCACTCTCTCCCTCCCTTTCTCTACCACTGACTTGCCCTCTCCCACCCTTTAAAGTGCCGCTTTCTACACTTTCACTTCTCTACCTTCTTTCACTCCCCTGCCTCTGTCCCTCCCTTTCTCTCTGTCGAACCCCCCCCCCCCCCCTCCCCACCACCCTTTTCTTGTCTTCCTTGTTTTGCTCACACTCTGATAGCGTGTCCCTGCCATGTGGTTGACTGTCCCTCTCTGTGGCCTCCGCAGTAGGTGCTCTACGTGGAAAGGGAGATGCAATTGAGCTGGCCTGGGCATCCTCTCCTTTGGGGCTTTTGGTTGGCACGCCGTCACCTCAGCTCGCTTGGTAAGACAATGTTTTCCTTGACTCTCTCCAACAAGTTGTGCACCGCTTGTGTAACGTCACTCATTTACCTCTGTGTGTCAAGCGTGTGATGTCGATGCTGTGGCGCAGCTCTTAAAACGAGGTCTTGATGGTGCTGTTAAGGAACGCTTTAGAGGGCAGAGTGTGCCAAGGCATGGCTTTGTGTGTGCGCACGCAATTGAGAGTGGGGGCACACACGAGCAGGGGCTGTGGGTAGCGGCGCTGTTTTGACAGGCAGTCCTAGAACAATCGCACTCGCTGACCCCACCGACTGAATACGCACGAGGATAAAATGACTCGAGCGCCCGCCTCCCACAATTCTCCCCCCTCTGTCACTCACTCACCCTCCTTTCTCTGTGTTCAGTCCCCCTCCTCTACTCTCACCATCTCCTGAGAGTTTTCTGCTCCATAGCAAGGAGGTCTGTGCTGTTGATTAGATCACCGAGCAAACGACATCTGCTTGTGTTTGCCTGCTCCGGCTGCGTCTGTCATCGGAGCCGTCGTGCTCGTGCACCCTTGTCCGGTGTACCTGAACCGAAACCACCACGTGCACTGCCCGCATTTTGCTGTTTTTAAAAAGCCAACGAATTCCCTCCCACAGGCAGTCAAGAGTTTGGCCTGGCTCACATTTGAGAGCGGTTTCAAAGCAGGATGTCGCCATCTAGCGACTGTAGTTGCAACTGCAGGTGTTGGTGTCATTGGGTTCATGATGAAACTCTGTGCTCCTTTGCTGGGGCTGCTCTCATGCGTTTTTTTTTTTTTTTCAAAAAAAGAGAATTGGATTGTTTTTAAAGGAAGACATTTTTGGTGAATCCTTCAACAGATTATGTTTATTCAAGTATTCCCAATGCATTGGTGTTTCATTTCAACTAAACGTTTGCTTGAAATTGCTTTGGCATTTTCGAGATATTTAGGCTATTTAGCGACGAAAGGCCGCTTTATACTCCTGGGGTGCCCGCATTGCAGCACGTGACCGACGAATTGGTCCGCGCGGCCCCTCTGCGTCGCTTGACGCGCACACGGCTAAAATAGTTGCTGCGCGTAGAATGCCGCGGAGATCATCTCTTGTGATGGGTCCGTTTTAGTCACGTGCTGTGATGATGTAATCAGCGCGCGTCCCGGTTCCACATCGCACCTACGCCGCCGCCTTCTCGATCGATTTTGCAGCATAACTAAACGTACCTCGGTCCATTTGTTCGAGCAGAGCAGACACTGTTCCACGGTCGCCATTGTTGTTGTTTTGTTCCTTGTTACGGAAAGGAAATGGGTTGGGGGGGGGGGGGGGGGGAGGCCTACCGGAAATGGCCACAAAATGCAGAGGAAACGTGACGGCGTGTTGCGTCCTAGCCAATATCAGCCGTAGCGACACCCCCCGACTCGGAGGAGAACTGCAGCACACTTTCGCGTGGGTTGCGCTCCAGTGTAAAGGCAAACTGCGCGCGGGTGGATGGCCGCAGTGACGTCAACGCGGTCGCCGTCCGCGCGCGTACAAAGAAGCCTCGAGACAACAGGTTTTCTGTGTGCAGCTTAAATAGGTGACAGTTGTCCAAACTACCAATCAGTTCTGCGGTTGATGAGGAGGTAGGGATGGATCACCGATGGTTTGATAGTTAGGAATTCCTTCGATCGCATTTGAAAGAATGAATGTTGCTCTAACGAGCTTGAGGATTCAGTCTCAAGTTTGTGGCCTAAAAGTAGAACTATGAAGAACAGATGAGCGATGAGGAATTGAGCTCCGTCCATGCAGACGTCAATTTTGTAATTGGATGTAATCTGATCATTTGTTACAAATGGACTTTTGTCGTTTTTTTTTTGTTTTTTTTTTGCTGCGCCGGATAAAAATCTTCTAATATTGGCTCGTACCCTGTTTATATAATCGACTGTACTTAGCGTGGTGTCAGGTTTTTGTGATATATGTTAAAAAAAAAAAAAGACCAAAATAAATAACGTTTTCCACCATTAATGTGACCTATAGCCTGCCGTAACTTAATAGATTTTTTTTTTTTAATTGATATTTTCGAGAGGGGAATCAAAAGTCAACAACTGAGATAATGTGGTTGCACAAATGTGAACACCCTCTTATAAGTGCGGATGTTGCTGTGTTCAGAATTGACCGCTCACTTTCCAACTCGTGTCAAATAGGTTTTACACTAAGGGCCTGCCAACATTCAAAGTGCCTCTGATTAACCCCAAATAAAAAAAATTTGATGCTCTAGTAGGCTTTTCCTGATATTTTTTTTGTCGTCACGTGTTACGGCACAAGCCATGGTCCGCGGAGAGCTTCCACAGCTGGAGCTGGCATGAGAAAAACAACATCTCATACCAGTTGACAATGGCAAAAAACGCATGTGGCAAATATGTGTTATGGTCTGATGAAACCAAGTTTGAACTTTTTTGTTGTTGTTGTTGTTGTTGCCGCCGTCATTCCAAAAGCTACGTTTGGCACAAATACGACATCGAGCGTAAGTATTCAGAGCCTTTGCTCAGCATTGAGTCGAAGCACCCTTTTGCGCGGGGGTCCTCCGCCATTCCTCCTCGCAGATCCTCTCCAGTTCTGTCAGGTTGGCTGGTGAACGTTGGTGGGCAGCCATTTTCAGGTCTTTCCGGAGATGCTCAATTGGGTTTAAGTCAGGGCTCTGGCCGGGCCGTTCGAGAACAGTCACGGAGTTGTTCTGAAGCCACTCCTTCGGTGCTTAGGGTCGTTGTCATGTTTGAAGATGGGCTTCCGGCCCAGTCTGAGGTCCTTGAGCGCTCTGGAGAAGGTTTTCGTCCAGGATATCCCCGTACTTGGCCGCATTCATCTTCTCAAGGATGATCAGAAGAAATGGACAGCATCCAAGTTAAATGTGCGTGTCACCGCAAGGGGTCTGAATACTTATGGCTGTGTGATTTTTCAGTTTTTCTTTTTTTTTTTAATAAATCAGCATCAAAATTTCAACAATTACGTTTTTTTTTCCCCCCTGTCAATATGGGGTGCGGTGTGTACATTAATGAGGGGAAAAAAATGAACTTAAATGATTTTAACAAATGGCTGCAATATAAGAAAGATACACACACACACACACACACACAGTGGGGCTTCTTCTTTAAGAGGCTCCTCTGTCCTCCACTAATAATTTGGTTGTTTAAAAATATTATTTTCATTCCCCCCCCCCCCACCCCCCTCCCCGTGAAACTGCCGGGGGTAAGCCTGCCCCCAATCCACCAAACCTAGTAGCGCCCCTGAACTGCACACAGTGCTGTGAATCGCGGGAGGTGCAAGTACTGAAATGTGTCCAGTAGAGGGAGTTGTAAAGCCTTCATTCACTGAACTGCGGTGGCACTTGTGTTGCTCACTGACTCCTGGGATTGGTGCACTTTTTTTTTTTTTTTTTTTCCCGGTGTGTGCATCCTGCCTAGACTGCGGGAGATCATTGTCGACAGGCAGAACTCGTTTTGTAGGGGGATAAAACCCCGCAGCTCAAGCGCAGTGAGAGAAATAGCACACTTATTGGCACAAGATCAAGAGTATTTTAACCTGCTGTTCCCAGGGAGGAGGTTATTGGGTGGAGGGCGCTTAATTCAAGGACCATGAAAACAATAAAATAGAGCAAGAGCACTGCCGTGATCTTGTTTCATTTGGGGGGCCCACACAAGTGGGGATCAGAATACTCACTTGCACATGAATATTGTTCTGGACAATTCTTGCTATTATGAACGTTAAAAGGGAGAGAAGAGACGCACGTCGATACACACAAAGTTGGACCTTTTGACCTCTTGACTGAAAGATGTTTTTGAGTGACAGCACACATGATTTTCCTCTTTGCTCACAGGGAATAACGACATGGATCTTAACAAAGCATCTTGTGTAGTTCTTTTTGTCTATATCATTTCTCGGGTTTGCTCACTTACAAGTTGCACAGTTTGTTGAAAAATACACGTGTTACACATCTCACTCCCTGAATGTAGGCTTTGACTCTTGGCAATTAGGGTGGGGGGCACAGCTTTAATTTGCATCCACTATCACTTAAAGCACTGTGAACGTCTGACAGTGCGGCCGCCGCGTCTCCTCACACTCGTCGTCAACAACCTCTGTCATTTGCAAATTAGCACCGTTCAGTCTGATGAGAGCATGTGGGCGAGTGGAGTTGTTCGCAAGTCGCCAGTGGCAGAAAAGGCAACATTCACAAATAAAGGCGATACATTAAATATGTTTGCATACAAAAGTGGAAGGCGCTTATCTGCATTTTTTTCTTATGAAAAAAAAAAAATAATAATAATAATAAAAGAGCAGTACCCACGAGTGTGGCTCAGCATTCCAGCTCACCTTATAGAATTCCATAAGCGTTCATATTCGCCGAGAAAATGGAGCTGCTTCGTTTGAGACATGACTCACGCTTATGCTGCACTGCCTTCTTTGTTGTTGTTGTTGTTGTTATTTTTAGTTGAGTTTTTTTGTTTGTTTTTGTTTTGTTTGTTTTGGTCACTTGACATGTATCAGTGAGAGAATTGCTTCCCGACTCAAGAGCGGTTCCATCTTAGTTCCTCTGCAGATAGTTGGACAAGATATTCATTTGAAATTGACTTGTACTCATGTGCCGTTGTCGCAGTGTTCCCCTCGAGTTTGTGTCCTGAAGGATTTTACACGCAGATGTTTGGGAGAGTTCAACATTTGGATGAGAGTGTGACATACCCGACCACAAATATTTCTGCTATCCTGGTTTTAAAAAAAAAAAAAAAAAAAAAAAGAAGCAAAAAACAAGCACGATTGCTATCATTCATGTTTTTTTTTTTTGTTTTTTTAAAAAATATTTTCTCCTCCTCAACCTGTTAGACATGGACCTGCCCAAATGTCTTGTGACTTACGCATCTCCACCAGGCTTTTTTTATTATTATTCACAAATAGAAAATGGATTTGTTTATGGGGAGCGTTCTCTGTGTATGTAATGTGGGTATTATAAATTGGATTAATGGCTTCTCAAATGTAACATCTGAGACATTCCAGGCATGTGTCTGACTCGCTGTCTATTCCTGTCCCATGCAGTCCTAATAAACGCACACACACACACACACACACACACACACAGAGAGAGAGAGAGAGAGAGAGCTCCAGAATAAGAGGGCGAAAGAGAACGAGAGAGAGGAAGTGAATAATATGCCAAACTTTATTGTCGGTGTTTGTTTCTGGAAAGGTACAAAAAAAAAAAAGTCCCCAAGAGCAAGTCGAACCCAATCCGAATGAGTTATCTTGGGTTTCGTTTTTTTGAAGGTGCACAAGATGCATTGAGGTTGCGAGTATTATAAATCTGTGGTTTAGGGTTGACACGGGCGGGCTTTCAGTTTTTTGTCCGCTGTTTCCCTACCTTCATTGGAAATCTTCATCGTAGTGAACTATGTGTGGTTTGTTTTTTAAAGAAAGGAACTACATGACCTACATTGTTAATATACCATATTGTATATTATTTATTCACATTAACAGCTCAGAGTTCTCAGAGATGGCTAAGGATGAGAGGACGAAAAAAAAAAGAGAGGAAAAAAAAAAAAAAAAAAAAATCCCCCAGCATGCTGCAATGCATGAATTAAAAAAAAAAAAAAAAAAAAAAAAAGTTTAAAAACAGAGTTCAACACTTGATGAAAGAGGTAAAGGTGAAGTGTGGGAAAGTCCAGAAAATGGCACAAAATGGGGAAACCCCTGAGCAAATTAGACACGCATGGCAAATTCTCGCGCAGGACAGAATTGACAAGAATTATGCAGTCCTTAACTGTCAACGGACAACACAACCGATTTTACATAATAACCGTAACGGCTATGCACAAAGATATGATATAACTGAAATTTGTTGATCGTCACAGTTATGGGCGAAATATTGCCGTATTATCCCGCGTTTTTCTGCGACGGCGAATAATAACAATCACAGGGCTGATCCGGTGCGCGGCATGGTGAGACGAGACGGGACCGGTTGCTCCTCTCAACCTGTTCCTATTGGCTAACGAGCGTTGGCCTCGTCACTCTGCGGGAATGTGGACGCACAATTGATTTGAAAGCGGAGGAAGTTCCATTCTCTGCGTATTTCACCAGCTGCCATCCTCGGAGCCTCTGCGACTCGTCCAAATTGTTGACTGGGGAAATTCAATCCAAAGTCTTTTTCGGTATCGACTTCACTGCCGCCGATGCGACGCTCGCGTGTCAGGTTGGGTCGCTTGTATCTCAAGGTGCAGTCTGGTGCGAACGGCCATTTTAAATGAACGTAACAATACTTCATTATCGGCTGCATTCAGGAGGCAAAGTGCAACGTCGGTTAGCCAGCATGGCCATCGGCCGTGTATCCCTCATATTTTTACGTCCTAAATGAAGCCTGTCTTGGAAAGAGTCCTGAACTGTTGCGGTGTTTTGAAAACCTCGCCAAATTGTGCCGGCAGGGCGTGTCTTGTTCTTGTTCGGGGGCTTGGACGGTTCAGATTGCTTCAGCTTTTCATCCATTGTTAATTCCGAGTAGATGGCAGGCTGCTGTTCGATATATCGTGCTAACCTATCATGTGCCGCGTGCCGCTGAGTTGTGACATTGCGGCGGATTCATTTAGTTCTCTTGCGTCGCAGTCACATGCACGATGAGTTGTGGTGTTTTTTTGTGGGGGGGGGGGGGGGGGGGGGGGGGAAGGTAACAACTTTCCTCACTTCGCATCGGAAACAGATGGAAGTCGCTCCTAAAACCAACAAAGAAGAAGAAAAGTGCCACGAAACACCACCGAGTAAAGAACGGTGGATTTTCTTTGCGACTGCAAATATGGTAAGTCGAGTATTGCTTCTTTTGTCACCAAGTTACGGCTTATTTCTCAGATCTTAAATGAGTGTTACACTCTATCGTTCCCTCCCTGAATGTGCCGCGTGGAGTTCGTCAGATAGCGAACAGTCGAGGCTTCCTTCGAGTTTGTTTATTTGTCACCCCCCAGTTGACGTCTACTGTAAAGTCGACACATTCGACATCAGAGAATTAACATTGTATATTTAGTTAAAAACCAAAGTGCGTAACGCCACGGTCGGGCTAATAGAAATGAGCACGAGCGTTTCGTCTGTAAGACTAAGAAATGTCTCAATTGCGCAGATTGTTAGATTTTTTTTCTCGAGAGTGAAGACCACACCCCGTCGCGACAGACTCGAAGCCAGGCACTTGGACATCTGCTGCAAAGTGGCCGTCGATGGACGAGACCAGGGGGGGCCACTCGACGCCACAAGATCTTCTCAAATGAAAAGTAGGAGACGGCAGTGTTCTCCATCTCGCGGTATGCGCCGCACCCAGTAGCAGAATCCGGTGCATGTATGCCAATCAGTTGGCTTTACTTTACTTTTCCATAAGTTTCGAACACTTTTTTTGTAAAGGCACAAATGCGATTTCAGTCTGTGTTTATTAAATGAACGTAGATGTGGGTCACTTTTCTTTTCTTTTTTTCCAATGTGAATCCAGAAACGAATCTTCTTTTCTCGTCCAAAGGAGTACAGTGTCCCTGTCCGAAGGCGTCGCTCACACGCCATCGGTTTGCCGTCCCACATCTAGTCAGGTCTTGTCCTCCCGCGCCTAATCTAAGTCTGGGACTTGTCTCCCCGCCCCAGTTGAGCCACATTGCTTCGGTGCTCCGTTTGCGCAATGCCTAACTGTCCCGGTGCGTCACAAGCACCCCGTTCTACACACGCCATGTGCGCATGAGCTTAAACAAACGGAGCACACAGCGTTACAGTGACCCCTTTGTGGCCCATTCAACTGTTGCTAACCTGTTTTGATTATATCTGTCAATTATCCGAGTTCATTCAAGAGGGGGGGGGGGGGGGGTGTACAGTGTGCACTGCGAAACGACATGGCGTCTTCTTCCTAATTGGAGCCTGATCAGTTTCACGATCTCACATGATACTATCAGCCGTGTTGTCGTAATGTCACTTGTATTGTGCCTAATTGCATAAAAGTTCTTTGGACTTTTTACCAAATGAGCGAAATTGGTATGATTGGTTCATGGTATGAAATAAGTCCTAATTAGCCGGAACGTTAATCACATTCTACCAGTGAGCCCCCCCGCCCCCTTCCTTTTTGATGACATATGTTGAGCCACGCTGTTTCAAATCATGTGTTGAAAAGACACAACCTCCTCGTGCTTATTTTCCGTTCGATGGAAAATGTGTGTGAACGGTATGGGGATAATATTTGAGGGTTTCTCAGGTCAAGATCACAAAGCTGGCAACTCAACAAACCGTCTCAGTAAGAAATCCATCCCACTCTTCTTGCCCCCCCCCCCCACTCCCCGTCCAAAGTTTGCTCGCGCACATAATAAATAAGATTAAAGTAAAAAAAAAAAAAAAAAAAGAGTAAAACAGTACGTCTCGTCTGCAGTCAGTGACTGTTGAAGATGAAAGATTTCTAAAATATGACCCTTATTTCCATCAAAATGATCGTGTGATGCATTGCGGAGGAGCAGGCTTTCGGAATCCTTGTGACTGAAATGCTTGATGCAGCAGTTGGGGGACGGACATCTGACCAAATGTCATCGGTCCGTGTTTCAAATTCAGATTCAGTTACAGGTCATTTCTTTGTGTTTCTGGGTTTTATTTCCCATCTTAATGATGAATTTCACCTGTCCTGTACTTTTAGCCCTGCTACAGTCGTTGTTTGCCACTCAGCCCCTTACCCATACTTATACCCAGCTGTGGCATGTCACGCACTTTATCTGAACCCATTCAAAGTGCTTTTTTTTTTTTTTTTTCTTCCCCCCCCCCCCCCTTCTGTTCTGTCTTTGCGGTTTGGTTGTCTTTTCCCTAATCTTTTCAAACGGTACTTATTTTTTTTCAGAATTTGACTCACCGTCACTGTGAGTCTGACAGAAAGAGGGTCTTCCTCTGACTCAAAACTATTCCCACGAGCGCATTCACTCCTACAATGCGTTTCGCCGCTTTCCGCAAAGCACGGGGGCGATGGGAACGGCGCCGCTGCATTGGAACGCCGATATCTGTGCGTGATCTCATCCGGTGTCAGTCAGTCTGGAAGTGTTTTTTTTTTGTGGGTGAGTACGTACCTCTTGCCAGTTACAGTAAACATTTTCGTCCCAAAAAAAAACAAAAAAAACATCAGACGTCGATAATAGATTGTTCAAGTTACTCTCAGAAGGGCTTTGGTAAACAATGCGAATATGTGTCATCAATACCAAACATTTAACTTTAAACATAACATTTGACCTTCACTCAACTCGACTTTATTTATAGAGCAGTCGAAACAGCAACCGCATCTTTAACGCAAAACCCATGAATATGATTTTCTAGTTAACATATACAAGTGCTCCCTTTACATTGACAGTTAGCATAGAGGAGGTGCAAGAGTTTTAGCGGCTCCTTGTTTAACGGTCCGCATGCTGTGCGAAGCTGCGTGCTGACTGAAGTCCCCCATGACCCTCAGGATCACTGAGGTCTTGGGCCGGGATGTAGTTTGTCCATCGGTGCGTAACACCTAGACCAAAAGACTGGTTCAAATTCTCGTGTCACTTTTCGTGCCCTTTCTCACTTGACTTGATCGCCCGCTCTCATCTCCGTATCTCCAGATCTCCGTATCTCCTCCGGCAATGCACTCTTCGCCGAGTGGATCCATGCTGAGGCGGAGCTCATTACACCGTAGACGAACGGCAAAAGTCCAACAGTGCCGATAATCTCAGCGCCGTAAAATATCACGGCCGAGATAGTGCAAGTGACCCAGCACCGTGCAAAAAGGGCGGAGATTGTAAAATAACGGAGGAGGTAATGGAGTAGTTGTAATAAGTCGCACGCACACTACCGCCAGCGCCGATACTTCCCGTCAAAGAATGTCAAGGCCGAAACGCGTGACGGGAAATGGGGTTACACGATGCAAAGTGGTGACTAAGTGATCAAAAAGGGTGGCAAAGTACAAATTAGGAGACCGTTAGCAGAGCTATTGTAACAGGCTTAATCTAATATGATGTTGTCTCAATGAGACCTGCGCACCTGAAGACAGGCATTTTGGCCCACTCCTCTTGAGCAAACGGCTCCAGCTGTCTTACGTTTAAAGGGTGCCTATTCCAGACTGCCTCTTCAGCTCATTCGTAAGCTGCTTCAGAATAGTCCGAATGTTTTTTTTTGTTGTTTTTTTTTTCCCCCTTCACCACGCTTGAGTGTTTAATCCGTGTGTTTCGGGTCATCATCCTGTTGGAGGACCCATGAACTGCGGCTAAGACCGAGCCGTCTGACACCGGGCGCCCCATTTTTCTCCAGGATACCGAGGCAGTCTTGACATTTCACTGTACTGCACGGATTCCAAACTCACTGCGGTGGATGCAGCAAAGCCGGCCGAGAACATCACCTAGCCTCCTCCATGTTTCACAGTAGGCACAGTGTTCTTCGAAAATATCAAGTCTCCGAGAGGGCAAAGTGATACATAACCGTAAAATAAAGTGATACATAAAGTTAGACAGACTAAACTAAACTGTACTAAATCCTACTTGTTCATTTGAGCACAAGAACAAGTTTTTCCCCTTTTGGTGCATAGTCCTCATTGTTTTCTGCACATTTAAAAGTAAAGACAACTAACCTTCTGCCAGGCATTTGTTTAAAGCAAAAGTAAATGGTTAGAATCATATGGAATAATTGGACTCAACTTGTTTGAACAGAGAATGGGAGTTTTTTTTGGGGGGGGGGGGGGGTCACGCAAATACAGCAAATCTCCCTTGTCCGGACAACGCTGATCCTGCACATAACGGTCCGTGTACAGCGCGATTGATCGATCGATCGATCGATTGATTGATTGATTGCAAAAGTGCGTTCAGTGTTGTTCAACGTAACAAACTCCATGATATTAGCACACAGTCGAAAGAGTGGGCCCAACAGCCAAATCCAACACTCACCGGGTCACCCTGACATTAGGTCCGCTTGTCATCTGTGCAGTTATAGACACCGGTGGCACCCACCACAATAATGACTCTCCTTCTGTCAGCCTCCCACCCTCTGGATGTGCTGTGGGTTAGACTGCCCCGTCCCCACTACTTCATCTCTTTCCCCCCCCCCCCCCCCCCCCCCCCCCACCCCCTTTCGTTTTTGTCCACTACTGCAGCTCCGGTAAGTGCCCCACTTCAAACGTCAGTGCCATGCAGATGGACATATTTCACTGCACCCCACCCGCCCGAGCACGTGCAGAGGCAGAAGCTGTTGAATAGAGCAGCTGCCACGTCCTTTATAAGGAAAACAAATGGCAGAACTCATCAAAGACTGGTTTTAACGAGGGACCATGGTGGCGAGATAAAAAAAAAAAAAAAAAAACAGGTTCTGGGTAGCAAGACCAACTGAAAGTGATTGTTCGGGCTCGTTGTTCCTCCCATGGTTGCTAGCTAACCTCGAATCATCCAGCTACATGCAAATGATTTGATTGTGATATGTACAAGGGGTTCTTCTGGGAGGGAATTGTCAGCTTGGAGCTGCAACATCTTTTATTCATTTATGTCTGCGCATGTTATGATGTCAGGGAATTGTTGGGCCTTAAATTCGTCCGGAAAAAAAACAACAACGTCTCATTGGAACGTACATTAACTGTATCATCACGGTCTCCTCTCGTCCCCATTTTACAGCTCCCCTGTGCCTGGAAACATGAAAGCGATGAGTTGTAAGCAGCCCTTCAAACCATTGCATTTCTTGGCAGCTGTTTTCATTGTGTTAATTGAGTCCCTTGCCCCTCACCTTCTCACCCCTCCTCCTCCCCGTCCGCAAGTCTTGGCACAATGAACCAACAAAGTTCTGAGAATGTATTCCTCTCCAATCTCTTCCTCCAGTTCTCCCCCCTTATTCGAACCCTCCCCTAAATCACACAGCCTCCATTGTTTTTACAGCTACAAGCTCCTTTTGACGGTCACATATCAGTATCTTGGTCCCTTGATACGCAACTGGGCTTGTTAGCACTTCTTAAACGAGAACTTTAAACCTATCAAAGCGGGGATGCTACAATCCAGATGTACCCTTTGGGATCGTGCTATCGGCGTTGTAATAAGACAAATGTGTACAGTAATTGTTACAATTTGCAAATAAAACAATACAATCATCATCCATCCATCCATCCATCCATTCTCTGAGCCAGTCACCCACCGTGCCACAATCATTGATGAACAAAATACCAATAAGTCTTAAAAGCCGCTCTCAGTAACGCTCTCGAAAACTCAAGCAAATCCTTTTGAATTCAGATTTATTGACATGGAGCGCAGTCTGCACATCATTTCAGGGAGCGCTGATTTAAGCATAAACAGATGAGCATTAATTGGTACGAAGGCTTCCTCTTTCTGCATGACTCCAACAGACGATGCCTCAATTCCGAGTTATTCAGGGCCCAAAGCAGATGACGTAGGCGCTACCTTGCCCTTTCAGCCCCTCATCATCGTAATTAACTCCCTTTTTCCCCACATTTGAGCCATTCCTCCTCATTTCACATCACCTGTCTATCATTTCATTCCATTGTTATTTTTTATTCTAGGCAATCAAATGTTCATCTTATGCAAGCCTGTTGGCGCACAACTTACCGAGCCACGCCTCAGTGCGTCACTGGTGTGTGCTTTCACAATTTAATGACTAAGAGAACAGAAATGATGCTCTGGAATTTAATCTCTAATCTCGTCTGTGCCCCTTCTGAAATGCCTTTTGTGTTTTGCGATAGGACAATAGAATTAACCGGAAACATGAATGGGGTGAATACGGTGACTTCATAGGCTGTACGACATCCTTGGGAATGCAACGGCTTCGGTCACCCAAAGTAAATTGTAGTGGAAGAATTTAAACCTTTTTTTTGAACAGGCTTCATGAACATCGACTGTGTAATTTACAAATAAACTGCAGCACAACGTCACAAACTCAACAAGTGTCTTCCTTGAGGATTTACTGCTTGATTCAGAACGGTTGCTCAAATGTCGAACGCTTCATCATGAACACGTTTTGTTCATGAACACCCCCCCCCCACACACACACACATTTTAATTGTTTAAACCAATCGGTGGTCCATGGGACGGATACATCGGATTCCCACGCGAAAGCTCGGACAACGGTCAAAGCAGATACCTTCGCCCAAGCATCCCCAATCCATTCGCATACGGCGGCGTAACTCGCTCGCCGTTGCCTCCCAGTCGTAGTTGCACTTGGTTTTTCACGGCGGCTGTGAGATGGGCGCGCATGGAGTCACAGATCAACAGGAACGGGGACGCGTGCAAAAAAACATCCGGTCTCTTTACGTGCACCTCACTCAGCCACTCTCTCATTTTCTCCTCGTCCATCCTGCCCTTTTGATTGGCCTTAACGATGACTTCAGCTGGAAACTTTTCTTGAGGCAGCGTCTTTTTCTTAAAAATCCCCCTTGGTGGCAGTTTCTGTCCATTACCGTGGCAACCAAGCTCAACAGTAAAAGCCGACTTCTCGCGCGTATCGCTACCGCGGTGGTCCCCTTCGTCTCTACGGCGTGGTTCACCGGGATGTCGAAAGTGAGCGGCACCTCGTCCATGTTGGTGACGCGGTTGGGCTGGATGTGTTTGTCGGCAATCTTTTTACTGCAGTAGGAGCGGAAGATGGCCAGCTTTTCCTTGTCCACGGTCGTCGTTGCCCGGATGGATAGATGGCGCCGTTTCACGAAACGAAAGCACCGAGACGGACCTCCTTGAAAATGTTCGATTTTCATTTCTTCTGCAAGCGTCATTGCCCTCAGTCGAGTGGCGACTCGAGACGCTTCTCCCGGCTGTTCTTTGCTCGTGAATCCATTGAATCCAGCTCGCCTCGTGTCCGCGGAAACTCAGCGTCGTCTTCTTGACTTGGCGACGCTCGTTTTCCCGCTTCCTCCACTTGCCAACCACGGATTTGTTGATCTTGAATTCTCTCGCGGCTGCTCGATTCCCACGTTCCTCCGCGTAACTGACAACTTGCAGTTTAAACTGTGCTTCGTAAGCGTGTCTCTTCGTTCGTAGGGGCCGTTTTCGGGGGCCATTAGCCAAACCGATGTTGTTTTGGACAACGCACATACCGGCGCTATACCCCTACTGGGGGCGTGCCTTTAGCCTCCTCCTTCATGCGCACCCTTGCCCCTTTACGTCCGCATGCTGTACTCAGTCATGTCCGCCTTTCCGCTATATAAGCAGCGTGTCGGCAGGAAATGCTCCCAGTCAGTCGAGCGGCGCGCTCATTAAAGTCCCACAACAACATTGACAGATGTTGGAACTCGGTGCACACATAAGGTGCGCCGCATTATAAGGCGCCCCGTCCATTTAGGAGAACATTTAAGACTTTTAAGTGCGCCTTATGGTGTGAAAATACGTGAATGTATCCATTTTTGTTTGTTGGTGTGCCGTGGGATTTTGCCATTATAAAATATGTTCCTTGGCTCCATAAAGGTTGGAAATCGCTGCTCTCGTCAGGTCGACAGAACGGCAGCACTCACAACTGTTGGTGCTAGCGCTAGCTTGCAAGGCTACATAATGTTTTGTTGCCCGCTTGCGAGCCGTATCGTATTAAAAGTACGTGAACGTGCCTCAAGCAAGCCTTAAATGAACGCAAATTTGTCTTGTAGTCTACGTGTTGTCTGTCTCAGACATGTTGTCTGTCCCACACCGCTGACATTTTCTTTTGTAGTCACGTTATTGGCCGTCATATATTTATAGGACTAAAAAAGCGGAATTGTTGAGAATTTTGCAGATTTATTAAAAAAGAAAAACGGAAATATCACAACGCCACAAGTATTCAGACCCTTTGCTGTGACGCTCATATATTGGACTCGGGTGCTGTCCGCTTCTTCTGATCATCCTTGAGATGGTTCTCCACCTTCATTGGAGTCCAGCGGTGTTTGATTATACTGATGGGACTCGATTAGGAAAGCCCTGCCTATAGAAGACTTTACAGCTCACACACAGTGCATGTCAGAGCGAGTGAGAATCATGAGATCAAAGGAACTGCCTGAAGAGCTCAGCGACAGAATTGTGGCAAGGCACCGATTTGGTCAAGATTACAAAAACATTTCTGCTGCATTTAAGGTTCCAAAGAGCACAGTGGCCTCCATAATCCTTAAACGGAAGAAGTTTGGGACAACCAGAACCCTTCCGAGAGCCGGCCGTCCGGCCAAACTGAGCGATCGGGGGAGAAGAGCCTCGGTGAGAGAGGTCAAGAAGAACCCGAAGATCACCGTGGCTGAGCTCCAGAGATGCAGTCGGGAGATGGGAGAAAGTTCTAGAAAGTCAACCATCACCGCGGCCCCTCCCCCAGTCGGGGCTTTATGGCAGAGTGGCCCGACGGAAGGAAGCCTCTCCTCAGCGCGAGACACATGAAAGCCTGCGTGGAGTTTGCTAAAAAAAAACAAACACTTGAAGCACTCCAAGATGGTGAGAAATAAGATTCTCTGGTCTGATGAGACCAAGGTAGAACTTTTTGGCCTTAATTCTTAGCGGTGTGTGTGGAGAAAACCAGGCACTGCAGTGAAGCATCATTTTCATTTTCATTTTCAGCTGCAGGGACAGGACGACCGGTTGTAATCGAAGGAAAGATGAACGCGGCCGAGTACAGGACCATCCTGGACGAGAACCTTCTCCAGAGTGCTCAGGACCTCAGACTGGGCCGAAGGTTCGCCTTCCAACAAGACAATCACCCTAAGCACACAGCTCAAATAATGAAGAAGTGGCTTCAGAACAACTCTGAAAACTGTTCTCGAATGGCCCAGCCAGAGCCCCGTGTCAGTAATTCTTGCAGACGAGCGCTCCGCTAGACATGGTTTTGGTGTAGTATCTAAAAAAAAAAGCTTGTTTTCGTTCGTAATTGAATTTTAAACCAAGAAAATGAGTGTCATTGTGTCAGTGCAAACACCCGTAACAAGAAAAAAAAAAAAAGGGCCGGCATACCACAGATATGATGCGTTGCTGTCGTGATATTAATCCGAGTGATGACAAAAAAAAAAAATCTTCCGCAGCTCATTAAAAATGAAGGAACTCGTTTTTCTTGGAACTTTCAAAAGTATTGCGAGCGACATGGCAGCATCTTCATACCGCTCCCGCTCTTGTTTTGAATGACAGTCCTGTTGTTGACCTGTATTGCTTCTGAATATTTTTTTTTTTTTTAGCCTATCGCATTGCTGTGTGAATGTTGTCTGCTTAAATCGTGGAAACTTTTGTGTGTTAAGCTGCTGTCTTGGCCAGGCTTCCCTTTGTAAAAGAGACCCGTTGTGTCTCAACGTGACCGACCCCCCGGTTAAATAAAGGTTAAAAAAAAAGAAAGGAAAACCAACTTTGATGCAGCAAGCATACGATTTTTTTTTGTTCGCGTCACTTTAAATAGCGTAGCGCTGCTGTGGCGTGATGCAAGAACAGCATCTTCTGCGCGTCCTGCATCCGAGCGAGAGCAGATTTGAAGTGACGTTGCACGCTCCCGTCTTAAAACACACCCGTTGTCTCGCTCTCCTGCTTGCTCTCGTTCCTTTTTTCTTTTTGTCCCGCTCTTCCCGTGCGCCTATTCTTTCCCACGCACTCCGTTAATCTCCCACTGTGCATAACTCTTTCTCTGATGATGTCTGTCAGCCCTGTTCCCTATGCTAAGTGTTCTACGCGCGATTGCACAGCATCCAGGATGGGTTGGTCGCGCGTTTACATGATTTGGATGTTTCCGTCTCTTCCGAGGACATCCCGGACCACCGCTCTGTGCGTTACCTTTTTCCGCTACGTCTAAGGAAGCACAGACGCAATTCATCCGTGGTGGATTTGGACGGAAATCTTTGATCTCAGACCTAACTGGATTAAAAGTAGTGGGACATATTTGCGCACGACCAACTTTATATACATTCCCTGCTTTTCGATGTTGCCTTCGTTCCTCCTGTTAACGCCTGAGTGTTTTTTGAGGTGGCAGCATCTTGACTTCGACCCTGTGGTATTTCTTTTAGCGTCCATGTGCCAACTTCCTGCCATGAATGCTTTGTGATGCCCAGCGGTCTAGTTTATTTGACACCGCGGCTATTTAAAAATAGTGAAGTCATGCCTTTTATAAAGGCTCCAGCCGCTCCGCAAATTGTAGCTCAGAACAAAAGAACTCTGGACTTCCTCAACAACCCCAGATGCCATCTCTGAGAATCTCCAGAATAAGAAATTGGAATACAGTACTCGATTATGAAGTCATTTCCTGTGTTGAGTTATTTTATTTTTTTGGGGGGGGGGGGGGGATTTTTGAATCCGGTTCCGAAAGGGTTAACAGGCTGTGAATTCTTGATTGCCAACTCCCAGGATTGTATCTCCTGTAACGCAAATGAGGGCCATCTGCGCTGGGCGTATGCCTGCCTTTCCCCCTGGCCTACTGCACTCAAAGGCTCACTGTGCTGTGGTTTGCCCAGCTCTGTCACGTGACTTCTCTGAAAGTGCCCCCTCCCTCCTCCTCCCCCTTTATTTCCAGTAAACCGTTTGAAAGGAGGGGGGTGACTCAGAGTAAAACCAGCTTCCTTTTAACCACAGCTTGTTAAAGAATTTGTCAACGTGGACTCAGGGGCAAATTTTTTGTGTGAGGGAGCGATTGGTCTTCTCATTTTCTTTTCTTTCCTTTTTTTTTTTTTTTTTTTTAACGAGGACAGACAATTAAATTGCATCAGGAGTGCTTAATCACGCCACTTCCTGTGCCAGAGAGAGCGGGCGCAGGCTTGTCAGGAGTTAATGAGATGAACTTTTGTCATCTCCTCGTCGGGGGGCACGCAACTGCCGCTGAGACGTGTGTCCTTCCGTCTGAAAGACTTCCATTGAGAAAAAAAAAATAAAAGCACAGAGAGGGCGAGGAAAATGTGTGTGGGTGTTGACTTGTGTATAGGCTACGCATAGATTTTTCCTTGTCTGACACTTACATTTTCCACACGGATTCTAGTGTGCGGTTACTGGTTACCAAGTCTTTCGACCGCATCGGTTTTACGTTTCGCGGTGTAACCATAAACAGTCTCTAATCTACAGGACACATACTGGAATGCAATTCAAAAGAAAAGCATCCCTGGCTTAATTGTCTTAATGGCATTTAAAAAAAAAAAATTTTTTATATCTTATGCATCATGATGAAAAGATGCCACTTTTTGGAATAAAGAAACCTTTTCCGTGTTAACGCTTTGTGGTTACCGCCGTTTCAGGTTCATAAAACTGTCCTCACTCTGGGGATTTTTACATTATTATTATTATTATTCTTTTTTCTTTAATCAGTTGTCATCAATTGGCAACATTGATGTTCAACTCATATTAAAAGTAATGCTCACTCTCCTGTGTCCTTCCAAATTTAATATGGGACTTGCTTCTCCCCCGATCATCTCCATTTTTAATACTGCCTCGTGTCAAAGAGAAGAAATGCCATTTGTAGAATGACTATGAATGTATAAATGTCAAATACGTTCACATTATCAATTGCTTTATATATATATATATGTACATGTGTGTATGTATATACCGCAGTAAAGCACCCATATGCATTCCTTCCTTCCGTGATGTCCACCAGCCTGACCGGCTCTCTCTCCTTCTTGCTCACTCACGAACACAAAAACATACACACGCTCACACACAAGGGGGACAGGCTGCAATTCAAATGACATGCCCCTGTCGGAGGGAGGAACCATCTCCATTGGACACGGGAGCGGGGTGAAATTCAAATCTCAAACCAATCAGATCTCCCGTCCCCCCGTCCTTCGGCTGGCCCGGGAACGCCTCGGGATCCCCCCCCCCCCCCCCGGAAGAGCTGGGTGAAGTGGCTGGGGAGAGGGAAGTCTGGGCGTCCCCGCTAAAGCTACTGCCCCCGCGACCCGACCTCGGATAAGCGCTAGAAAATGGATATATATATATATATATATATATATATATATCACGTGTGTCTTCTCTATGTTTTGGGGACTGCGCCATTTTGCTGAGTGCATCGTCGTATTCCAAGCTTGGACCAAATTCTCTATCATTTTTCATGACACTGCACTTCATGGCAAGCTCTTACCAGATGTGACTGTGAAGCCGTAGGCCGCTGGCTACGAGGTCTCAGGGTGTGTAGGCGGGGGGGAGGGGGGGGGGGGGATTTTAGGCAGGCTTTGGCAAACTGCGTGGCTAAGATGGGGATTTTTCCCAAAAATCACCGACCACGGACTCTGGATGTCTGAGCGCGAGAGAGAGAAAACACACAATTCTTACCCCAGTAAATCGCAATGTCACAAACCCATGCACACACTCACCCACCTTTACACCACCTCCACACGGACATCCTGGGGTTTTACATTCATGCTTTTGGTACGAGCCCAAAAAAGTCCCATCCTGAATGCCGACCTTGAATTTGTCAGGACGCAAATGGGCTGCGCAGGGTGTCACCACCACACGGGTCGTGTGCACACCGCAACGCCAACACTCGTCAGGTGTTTCCGAGCCAGACGCCGCCCTCATTGGTTCGGCAGTCAGCCGCCCATATGCGTTCCTTCCTTCCGTGATGTCCGCCAGCTGACCGGCTCTCTCTCTCTCTCTCTCTCTCTCTCTCTCTCTCTCTCTCTCTCTCTCTCTCTCTCCTTCTTGCTCACTCACAAACACAAACACAAACATACACACGCTCACACACAAGGGGGACAGGCAGCAATTCAAATGACATGCCCCTGTCGAGGGAGGAACCATCTCGATTGGACACGAGAGCAGGCCGCAATTCAAATCTCAAACCAATCAGATCCCCTGTCCGTTCGCTCCCCCCCTCCACGACCGTATTGGGCGACCTCCCATGTCGCTCGGATTTTCTGTCCACTGGGTTCCACCCTACGTAGGATGTCATCAGCACTGTACTGGTTTTGTTGACCATATTAGGTCGGCCCATGTATTGCCAGACCCCTCCTTGCTCTTTTTTTTAAATTTTTTTTTTTTTATAATTAACATGATGCTTCTGAGGCTGAGGCCTTCTTTTTGAAAGAAAACAAAATTTCATTTCTTTTGCTTCACCTTTATAAACAACATTCTTTTCTTTCAAAGATTATTTTGAATCTCTTCCTTTTATAGTGTTTTGTCAGTTGCTGTGTTATTGTTTTATGTGAAACAGCAAACATGTTTTTGTTTTAGATTCAATATCTCAGGCTAAGCGCCACAACGATTCAGTTCATTTTGGAATGTTCTCAAGCAAATTTGCTGCACGAAAACCATTTAAAAACAATATAGAGAATAAGTGAACCCCCTTTGGATAATTTACAATTCGATATAACTCAACTAAAAATCATAATCAATCATAAAATAACTTACTTATCATAACTTGCATTAGATACTGAGGTCCTTAACATGAATAACTAAAATATTGGTGTATTTTTTTCATATTCCTCAATTAGAATTGTAGCATCTCAAACACTGAAGTTTAAGCTGCATAATTCTAAAACGCACACTGCATTATTACCTGTCTACTTTAATTAGAGCTTGACACAAACATTCCGAAAATATAGCTCTTTCCTATATTCAAATCTGTAGCAGATATTTCTATGTTAAAAATCATTCGAGTTGCACATTTAGTTTATGGAAATAGTATTTAAAAATCAGTTGCAACAAAATCTTATTCAAGTGGCGGATTTAAAATTCTTTTGGAAATGACGGCAGGAATCAAGTAAACAGAAATAATAATTGCATCGGTATTTTTTTTAAAGCGGCGTCGTATTTGTAGAAAGAAGAATGCCATAATTATAATTCAAAACGTTATATCGATAATCCATTTTATTTTGCTTTATATTGACAGAATTGTCCCGTCCCCCCTCCCCCCCCCAAAAAAAAAAAAAAAAAAAAAAGAATGTGAGTCATTTCCTCCGCAAGCCTGCTGTGTTCTGAGAACTAATATAAGTACAATCCAGAAAGATGAAGGCTCCCCTCCCCAGAAAAGGTATAGTGGAGGAGAAAAAACAAACAAAAAACGGTGTCATTGCTGTGGAAATTGGCTTTGTGGAGTTGCCAAGAGGAATAGGACATTTCACGGAAGGAGAATTTGTGAGTCAGTGTCATGACAAAAGTCTATTGTCTTCTTCCCGCAGTCTTGCAATGAAATATTGGCAAGTAGAGATGTGCGAAACACATTCTTAATCATTCTCGTACAAAATAGGTCCCATTTTCATCGATTTACCTGACAAATTGACCCCTCAAAACCGAAATAAAACAGGTCAAGGATGATCATTTCTTTTCGGAATGATTGACATATTTGTTCTTATGGAATGGTGTGAATAAAGCACAAAAAGTGGACATTTTGTCTTTCAGTAAATGATTCATCCGCTCAGAAAATAATTTGCAATGCATTTATTTGGTTATAAATTCGTTCATTAGCGATGAAACTGTTATTTCACCTCTGAGACTTCCTTAACATTTCAATTGGTAAGTGTGGAAAAATGATGTAGTCTTCATTATTTCGTCAAATTACATCTACATTTGAATGTCCTAAGCTATATATAGAGAAAACAAAAGATGTTCAGGAATTGTTAAAAACATATGTAATCTAAGGAAACAAAAGATGATCGAGAATGATTAGAAACATGTATGAATATTGACAATCTGCAACATTTGCACTTCAGTTTTTAACCTTTTAGCTGCTATGTCGTTTCTCAATTGGGGCAGGAAAAAAAAAAAAATGTCACTTCTAGTTTAAAATCGAAAGAATTTGGGGAAACCCCGGGTTTTCAGCCATTATTCGTTTCATAATGATATATGAGTGTTTTTAGACATCAAATGGAAAGATTTCATGCCAGCCCAGAAGCTCTAATCTCCCAAAAACAGCAGACATAAATATTCAGCTAACTGCTCTCTGATAAGATCTTCTCCCGAATTTGTCTTAAATTCCTGAAATGTTCTCTCGATGTGTGATTTGAAACCGTTTAAAACCGTTCAATAAAATGAATACGAGCATTTATTAAAGATACCAAATGTGCTGCTGGACAAGTCGTTCAATTAACTTCTGTACAATTCTGTATGTTATTTTACAGATACCCAAAAATCGTTTGAAAAATAATATACACTGCTGTGAAGCACATTATATGATCACAAGCCCCCTCATCAAAATATCTTAATATATGGCATGGTAGCATTTATTGTCAATCCTCAATATTTGTGGAACATACGGAGGGCCCAGATGACTTTTCCAAAAGGCCACTCTCTCACAAAATAAGAAAAAGAAAAAGAAAACAAAAAACAAACAAACATAAAGACATAACACCCACGCTCTTTGGTGTGTGAAGTGGTAATAGATCTAGAGTCATGTTACAGACGCGACCGCATCCCCCAAAATATCAATATAATGATACAAAATATCAAAATTACTCACATTTCCCCACTTTCTCCTGTTCAGCACATTGAAACAACCCCGTAGAAAGTTTTCCAGCAGGTTAGTCATACGAAAATCCCTTTTTCCCATTTGTTTTTTTTTTGTTTTTTTTTTTAAAACGAATGATTAACCCCCCCCCCCCCCCCACCCTTCATTGTGTTATGTCTTAAAATTATGGTTTCATATTGTATTCTTTTATTTGTATTCGCTGTAAAAAACGAAGAAAAAAAAACAAACCAAAAAAAACCTAATTCGAATTAGCACAAAGTGTTTATCAAGGTACATTAAATGTGCATTGAATTGAATTAGGATGCATGGTTGAGCACACTGGAAAAGAAGCTGGGCATTTTCTTCATTGTCCTTTGTGGGTGAGCTTCAATTTGAATAATGTAACATTTGACCGTGACGACGTCGAAGGACGATCGACTTCTGCCCTCGTCAGTTGTGAGTCATTAAGGACTTATTCTGTTGAATTTGGCATTTGCATACACGTTGAACGTTGTTGGAGAGGAAGCTCGGGGTTGAATCACGCATCAGACTTGATCACTGCACCTCTGGGGCATAGTGAGCTGTTGTAAGGGTGCCATTTTGTGAGTCAAAGTCGAGAGGAGGCCATCAACCAGTAGCTGTTAACTTTCATTTCACCGCACGCTCAGGTTTTGGTTGTGATGCAACACGGTCAGTTGTTGACTCACCATTAGAAAGCAAGAATTTAAGCTCACTGGCAAGCAGGTGACATTCTTCCTCACGGGTCTAGACAGAAATAAAGAGGGGGGGGGGGGGGTCATTTGGCCTTTTGTTTTTTGTGTGCGAACAAATCACGAGTGATCACAAGTAATGCTGTCTGAATGCTTCAAAGTGAGCTTGGATCTGGCTTTGTACCTGTTTTAGGTGAAGGATATGTTTTTTTGTTTGTTTTTTTGTTGTTGTTCCGGATTTGCTCCACCTCCTGTACCTCCTTAGACACCAGGTGAATGGGCGATGTCACGGAAATACACTTTTTTTTTTTTTTTTTCTCCAGGTGGCGTGAGCTGAATCTGATATGGGTCTCAGAAACAGAATACCTAATGGCACTATTGTTACCATGCGACATGTTTTTAATGCACTTTCCCTTTTGCCATGGCATTGGATAGCTCGGAAAACAACTTTATTGTCATTTCAGTCAAATATGGGTGTAATACTCCATTGTGTGCCTGCGTGTGCAAAAAAACAAACAAACAAAAAAAAACAACGTTTTTAGGGCACATTAGTTGCCTGCTATGAAATATATCAATATTTATGACATTTAAATAATAGACTAGACAATAATAACAAGTGTTTTTCCGTATTTATTTTTACAGTAAATGTAACATTTAGCGCGTTGACCGTCATACTGCTGATTCGTCATCATCGTTATCATCATCATCATCATCTTGATTGTAACCTAATATTAAATGTCTTTGAATTGTTGCCGTGTACGTCTGCTGTGTTGTATGTGCTTAGCAGCGAGCTGTTTATTTGTTAGCCTCGTGCCTTTTGACGTAGTACTGTAAATATCTGACAAGCAATAAAGTTATTTAAAAAAAAAAAAAAAAAAAAACATGTCGGCGGGTGTGGGACAGACAAACACGTATTTCCTGGATCAGACTCCAAGACCAATGTCAGACTGCCGCAGTAAAAACTTGTATTCCGATACCACCACATCCTGTCTTTTACAATCACGGGGCTTTATCTTGCCAACTCGAACGTATACACTCGTTGCCATGGTGACGGCATCACGACAGGTGTATTATAAAGAACAAAATGGGGGAAAACGTGTGCTGGTGGTCACCGTTGCTCGGGAGATTATGCTCATTTCAGGCCTGCTTGAGGTACGTTCACGTACTTTTAATACAATACCGCTCGCAAAGCAGGCAACAAAACGTTATGTAGCCTCGCAAGCTAGTGCTAGCACTAACGGTTGTACATAAACATGACAGCGTGCTCTGAAGTTTCGCTGTGTGTGAAGCAAATTAATGACAATAAAGTAATTCAATTAAAGTAAGCTAGCTCCCATTAGTTCTGTCATGTTGTCTTGACCTGACCGATTAGAATACGTGACCTGACGAGAGCACTGATTTCCAACCTTTATGGAGCCGAGGCAC
This sequence comes from Phycodurus eques, assembly GCF_024500275.1. NCBI lineage: Eukaryota > Metazoa > Chordata > Actinopteri > Syngnathiformes > Syngnathidae > Phycodurus > Phycodurus eques. Next base: position 1,907,454 of record NC_084541.1, read on the forward strand.
ATATTTTACAGTTGGAAAATCTCACGGCACACCAACAAACGAAAATGTCACAAGAAGGAGATACACAGTAATTACTGTATGTACTTCCTGCCATCTAATAGAAGAGCATTTATTTGTTCTGTCCGTCACTTTGCCTCACTGGTATAAATAGAGGAACAAAGATACATTATTTCTTGTAAATGACATTTTTTTTGGAGCATTGAAGTCAAATTTGACAATATCCCACGGCACACCTGAAAATTGGTTGGGAATCACTGGACTAGCTAGAGAATACCTTTGAAGATACTCAGTGTACAGTACACAAGTACCGGGTGATTGAAAAGTAACTCCCTATTTTTCAGCACTTGTAATGTATTTATGAACTGTAATTCTTACAAGAAATGAACATGAGAGGAAAGTGCATTGCATGGTTTTATTTAAAATTTGATATGGGCGCCAGCATGAGCCACCAGTTTCTCAAGCCGCCTGGGAACCGCATTAACTGATTTCACAAGGAACTCTTGTGGGATGGAAGACATAACTTCTCGTATTCGCCCTTCAAGTTCTTCCAAAGTCGGTGGTTTGGTAGAATAGACTTGCTCCTTTAATCGTGGATCAAAAAATGAGACCAATATTACAACATATGAATCAATGAGACGTATTTTAAAATAGGGAGTTACTTTTCAATCAGTCATTTAAATAGACGCATTGCTCCATCTTGTGATCGGATCGGTGATCGGTTATCGTTTTTTTAAACTCGGTGATCGGCCCCAAAAATCCTGATCGTGCGAAGCCTAATCAAAATGCACAGAAATGTAACTCATGCTAAATATGAATTTCGAGAGATAGAGGGCCGCTGTGCGACCCCCTAAGCCGTAGTAATACAGTATATAAAGTATCAAATGTTGTTTTACAACAACACTTCACTGTATTTATAATTTCTATTGTGCCTGTGGGTGAAAAAGCGAAGCTTGTGGCCAAAATGTACACGCGTGGCGCGTACTGAGCTGGGTACATTCAAAAGAACGGGAGCGAGCAAGTCTCTTGGTGAAATAAGCAGGGGCGTCCGTGAAAAAGACGTCGCTTGGATGGCAGCATGTGTTTCTCCAACACGTGTATGTACCTTTTAGCATTAATGGCGCCTTCACAGATGTGTAAGTTACCCGTGCCATTGGCACTAGCACAGCCCCATACCATCACAGATGCTGGCTTTTGAACTTGGCGTCCATAACAGTCCGGATGGTTCATTGTCTCTTTGGCCCGGAGGACACGACGTCCACAATTTCCAAAAACAATTTGAAATGCGGACTCGTCGGACCACAGAACACTTTTCCACTTTGCGTCGTCCCATCTTAGATGAGCTCGGGCCCAGATCGAAGGTCACGGGCATTCAATGTTGGTTTTCGGCCTCGGCGCTTACAGGCAGTGATTCCTCCAGATTCTCTGACCCTTTTGATGATATTACGGAGCGTAGATGATGAAGATCCCTAAATCCCTTGCAATTGTACGTTGAGGAACATTGTCCTTAAACCTTTCGACTATTTGCTCCCGCACTTGCTCACAAAGAGGTGAACCTCGCCCCATCTTTGCTTGTGAATGACTGAGCAATTCCATCACCGTATCTACATTTGTAACATTAGACATTACCTATCAAATTAGAATGAAAGTACACCTTTTTCACAACCCCTAGTTACCTTCATACATTTATGCAATGTGGAATGATTTTTTTTCCATTTTCCTTGCATGTATAATGCAGCTCGATCGACTTTGGATACATTTTTGCACAAGAAATTACAGACCCTTACTCATTCATTCATTCATCTTCCGTTCCGCTTATCCTGACTAGGGTTGCGGGCATGCTGGAGCCTATCCCAGCTATCTCCGGGCGAGAGGCGGGGTACACCCTGAACTGCATGTTTTTTTGGGTGGGGGAAACCGGAGTACCCGGAGAAAACCCACGCAGGCACGGGGAGAACATGCAAACTCCACACAGGCGGGGCCGGGATTTGAAACCCGGTCCTCAGAACTGTGAGGCAGATGTGCTAACCAGTCGTCCACCGTGCCACCACAGAACGTTATAACGAATTATTATTCCTATTATATATCGGTCCTCAGGGGGTTCCTGTATTTTACATGTACATTTCGAGTGACACACATCTGGTGTGGCTCTGAAACAACCCGATGCTCAGACACCCAAATTGCGTGTAACTCCAAATTCGTCGACACTGCACAGCAACAACACAGAAGTCAATATTAAAAAAAAACATACCGATTGTTACATACTGTTACACATTCGGAAGAGGCTACTTGAGAAGAAGAAAATCAGAAGTGTGTCACTTTGTGTAAACCCAGCGTACAATTATTGTCTAACAGCTTAGAATTGCTGTCAGACAAATTGCTGTCATGCTTTCTTTCTTTTCTTTTCTTTTGATGTCGGATTTTTACGTATTCCAAATGCCTCAACACAAGGGTAGTGCCGATAGCAAGCCAAAGACGAAAATAGTTTACCACTCTGGAATTGGAAATGAAGCTAATCGCAAAATCGGAACGCATCCCACCGTTTTGGGTCCAGGCGACTCAGTACAATACGACTAAATTGACAATAACGATCGAAACAGGCCGGCGGTAGCATTCCAAGCAATACTCCTCCCTCGCTCCGTTCTTCGCCACGTTTGCCCCTCGTGATCCAAATTGAAGTGGAGTTCCCATTTTATTTTGCTGCTAACAATAGCTATCGTTTTTTTTTACATCTCTCAAGTCTTGATGTGAGGCAACTCACTTTTGCTCTGCACATTCTTCACCATGTCCATCGCTCATTTACAGTAAGTGAATGTTGAAAATGTATGTTACCTGGAAAATATTGTGTGATCCTTGTCTGTTTTCATGAAAACATTTCCCGAACTAAAGGTAATGGTCTTATGATGGCTAAAGATCGTCTTGTGGCACAGAATATTTTCAATTTGATTGACACCAAAGACTTTACGCACCTTCTTATTTTATTTGTTTCATAAATTGTGATAGATGTGTACTTCATGCCATCATTTCCCAGTGTTCTTTTTTTCAAAGTTGAATATATTTCATTCCAAATTCCTTGTCGCGCCAACAAATCGATATTACGCTGTGACTGTAAATGGCTGTTCTGATCTTATTGAGTCCGTTGTGCATATGCGGGGAGGTGGATCAATGTCATTTATTTGCTATAACAAAATATTGTAAAGTAGGGTTAAGTAAGTAAAAGCTGGGTACTAATGTAACCAATTACGGAACAATGGCAGTCCAAATATCACTTAATAGACATTCTTTCAGGACAGATTTCCGCTGTGTTGTAATAATTATTGTCATTGTCTTGTGTGGGCTCTTTGATTACTGTGCATTGAAGATATTTTCAGCATTTACAGAAGAAATGTGGTAAAAGCTGTTAGATCAATGAGTGCGCTATGAAACGAGATAACGACACGTTAACTTCACGTAATTCAAATTAAATACGCTAAAATGTTCTGTTGAGTTGAGTTCCCCCCCCCCCAAGGAATAAGAATTATTCAACTAAACTATTTGAATCAATATTTTGGCTTACAAAGTGACAAATTAAAAACAGATGCCTTGAGCACTGCGATTGGTTGGCGACCAGTTCAGGGCGTACCCCGCCTCTCGCCCCAAAGTCAGCTGAGATAGACGCCAGCACGCCCGCGACCCTCGTGACGATCAGTTCAGGGAATGGATGGATGGATGCTTTGAGCACTCGGAACACACACACGCACATGCACGGATGCACTCACGAAAAACATACACGCACACCCTGTGATCCCATAAACCATAAAGTGATCAAACGAATATAGTACAGAAAAATGTACACATTATTTACAGTGATATTCCACTGGGGTTTTGTGCCGTTACGGTTATTTTTGATCAAATTATAGTGTCAGTGATCATAGGAGCCAATTGGGGGTCGGTATTAGCTTGGTTTTGCTGTTACATCCCGTTCGTAAAATGAAACCACTTGAATATCGTAGAAATCAGTTCAATTATTTTGTAGGCCACATGAGACCCCATATTTATTCAAATATTCCCATCAAAGAGGACATTTTTTATGGCACCATCATTACACAAAATGGAAAATTCTAGATGTCTTGTGTGTCATTTAATACACTTGTCCCTGTAATTCGTCAGTATATATTTAGTATCTCTGGCAACCCTGGGTTCTGGACTAGAATTTAAAATAGGATCCTGTGGGTTTAAGTGGCTCCTTTTTTTGCACAACTTGACTTTATAACGACAAACTAGCCAGGCGCTAAGGTTTCTCTGACCAGTGTGTCTCCAACCACCCCGACGTTGGTGTCGAAATACGTGGTCCGTGCATATTTTTGATATATACGTAAACGGAGCAACTTTGATCAATTGTGAGGGCACGTGAAAGATCTTGACAAGCGTGGTAGGTCGTTGCGTTGTGATTCCTGAAAGAAAATTCGTGTTAGACAGTATGGCTACTAGCCGCCTTTCTGTCCCGTCTGGCCCGGTGACTAAGCAGGAATCAGACCAGACATGAGTTGCCCTCCATAATGCAATGACACATCCTGCGCTACGCTAGTAATCCATCCTTTTCACACAAGCGTGGACAAACTGCGACATGATATACTGCTAGTGTGTTTACTCAATGTACTGTCAGTGGTGTGTCATACATCCCCAAAGCTTTTAGTACTTGCTGGCTGGACAAAAGGGCGTCATCGTAGTTTCAAATAGATCAAGCCATCCTGCTTTTGCAAGCCGTGTGTGTGTGTGTGTGTGTGTGTGTGAGTGTGTGTGGTAAGAAATCAATGTATGATACACACTCTGCAGCAACGGTGACCTCATGATTCACCTCATCCTCTGACTTGCCGATTGTGTGTGTCTTTACCATGCAGAAATGGATTGTGATCATCACATTGTGGAGCGGTCAACCTTCTGCTCAAACGGTGAGTTTGTGCGTGTGTTTGTGTGTGCTCACCAAAAAGTACCTTGTCGGGTGTTCAATTTGATGGTCGAGGGATTATTTGAGGTACTGTCCGTGTGGCATTCAGGTAATTTACTGTATGTCCCGTCCCATCTCTTTTTTAGTAACCAAGCAAGGTCATACAGGGCAAGGAGCCGCTTTGAACTGAACATCGTGATCCTGTGAAACGACGTGTTGCTTTATTTTAAGTAGCTCTTTACTGTAAGTAGATCTTGAAGTTTAAAAGTATTCCCTTCTTCTTTGGCGCCGTAATAGTGTGCTCGGTGATTGATGACTTGGATTTTCCCACCGAATTACTGAACATTGACTGGCTGCTTCACAGGATAAGATAGTCTCGGGTTCTTTCGAAGATGCCTCCTCTCTGTTTTAGCGTTCGCTGTGCATTGCTGTTGCTGTTTGACCTACTCGTTTACTGGGGAAGCTCCAGCCAAAAAAAAGGGCTGTGTCTCTGTGTTCAGATGGAATGCCTTGGTGTCACCTTTTTTCTGTCAAAGGCCACAGAGAAGAGTGTTGTTAACAAGCCTGTCAAATTTGAATGAATAAAAAAAAAAAATGAAATCAGGCTTGCAAATGGTTGTACAACTGAGACCTGCTCGCAGCTTTCAGACGCTGTGGGCTGTATCCGCTTAAAACGCGCCCCGCTAAAATTTCAACTGTCTCTCAAATATGTCAGTATGTCAAGTCCCATCATTTCTCGTGTATAATGCGCACCCATGCATAATACGCACCCCCAAAGTGGACCTCAAAATTCTGGAAACCCCCTTCTACCTCTGTATAATGCATTTTTACAATGCATGATTTTACTTCTACCCATATGATCAAAACATGAAGAATTATCTGTATTTTGTTAGTCTTTTTCAAAGAATTATTCTGAAGTGAAGCACTTTATTTGAACACAGAATACTTTATTGTTATTTAATTGCTCTTAGTTTGAAAGTTCACAGCCCTACTTTTATTTAGTGCATGAGAAAACACACAGTTGTGCTCATATCAAACATATATATATATATACCCAAGCAGAATTTGTAAAATGTGTACAATTCCTTCAAGAAAACATGAAGGGCCCGGCGAAACACATGTATTCTAATTTTAATGGGATTCAAATTAAACGGTCAAGCATTTCAGAAAAGCATTATCATTAAACAAAACATAACCATAAAGAAATTAATGATGGTTGTTGTTCAGTCATCAGTCATATTTAAAAATATATATATTTCACAAATTCTGCCAGGGTACGTAAACTTATGAGCACAACTGTACATATATGCAGTCATATGTACCCCTGTCATGTTGGAATGAAAGTGTAGGCTACACCTTTTTCATAACCACTAGGTCGCGGTGGCATATTAGAATGAACGTGTGCAGCTTTTTCATAAACTCTAGATGCCGGTGGCATTTTGGAATGAAAGTGTACAGCTTTCTCATAACCTCTAGATGGCGACAGACATTTATAAAATGGGAATTTTTTTCCCCCCCATTTGCCCCTATACCTATGTATAATGTGCAGTATTGACTTTTGACAATTTTTAGGGGCAAAACAATGCGCATTATATACGAGAAATTACGGTATATGCGTACACATCCCTATATGTTTGAACTGTGAAAACGGGGGGGGGTTCTGATACGGGCGATATGGGTACCCGCCCAGGGTGGCATTCTTTGGGGTGCAGCACTCGCCGTAACGATTTGGTGCTAGCAGCTAGATAGCTTGCGGGCTGGCAGACTTCCAGATGCCGGAGACCGGCGGCGATGTCATCTTCTATGTCACTACCTCGCTTGGTGTTGTTCCCTGGTGTGTGTGTCCACATTAGGGCTTGGCGATACGTCATATTGTCCGACCTTGATCATACCATGATTTTTTTTTTTTTTATTTTTTTTTTTTTACATATTGTTTGAAAACTTTAAACTGCCAGTTTTGAAGGCTCTGTACTGAAAACTAAAGAAGCTGGGGAGTCGTTCAATATTTTATTCACGCCTCTTCCTAACAACACTTCTCATGGTCAATATTTAAAACAGTAATCCCAACAATATATTAGCATACTAAACAAATAAGGCAAGTTAAATTAAATAAATCAACAGTGCAACAAATGCATAAAAATATATGCCACCACAGCGCACTAGTTTACAGTCCTGAGTATTTTTGGATATATGCAAGTTACAAAATAAACAAACTGCTCCCTCTGGGATAATGCAGGTACCATGGATTGTAAACTTTATACTTCTCCAGTTATGATGCTCCACACCCTGTTAGCATAATTGCTACTCTTAAATGTCCAACATCTTTAATAACAATACAGATGAGCTAGTTCTGTCAGGTTACAAACCATCTGACTAATGACCATGACATGAATGATTGCTGGTTTGCTTGCGTCCGGTGGCCGCACTGCTAGTAATGGGGTGATGTAGTGTCCCCCAGAACTGGACTCGTCTTGAGATAACAAATGGATTATTAAAAGAATAATAGCACTAGTAAATCAGGGATAAGGGTTGTGTTAGTCGCATGCAGACCCACACTGTTACACGAAAAGAAAAACTGTTATTCTTCAAGACATTTGTCAGGCATGTCAGTTTTAAGCTACGTAGCATTACAAGCTTTACGGTAGTGATGAAACATACAGACCAATCACATGCGGGTCAAGCCATCTCACGTGACCTTACTCAGCCAACCAAGTCTGCATCTCAGGCGGTAATCACGACGTCCAGACCAGAAAGAAAGATAAGAAGTGACAGAGCAGGGGCGAGAGAAAGAGACTCAGCGTCGAAGTTGAGTTAAAGATGGAGCAAGGGAGTACGTTCAGGAAATGACCGATAAAGGAAGAGAACATTTGGAACGAATGGTTCGCTCGGGAAAAATTTAAGTGGAACAGCCAGTCATTTTTCTTTATACATCTCAGTTGGAAGTTCACTTTTATGTATCATATTTTCCTGAAGTTAAGCACTTTATTTGAACACATACTTTTCACTTTTTATTTACTTGCTCTTATTTTGAACTGTAGCCCTGCCTTTATTTAGTAAATGAGAGAACATTACACAGTTGTGCTTATAATTTTGATTACCCTGCGGGCGGAATTTGTAAGCTGTGTACCATTCTTTAAAGAAAATATGAAGGCTCAGGCGAAACACTATTTTTTTTAATGGGATTCAAATTAAACTGTCAGGCATATCAGAAAAGCGCAATCATTAAACAAAGCATAACCATAAAGAAAGTAATGAGATCGTCCTTGTTCAGTCATCAATCATATTTAAAAAAAAAAAAAAAGAAAAAAAGAAAAAAAGATCACAAATTCTGCCAGGGTGTGTAAACATATGATGATAACTGTACATACACTATTAGCAGTCATACATATTTGTTTAGTTCTGTGTTACTTGACAATGATAAAGGTTTTTGGATTTGACTGAGATGTTGATTACAAGCAGATGTAGATACAACGACAAGGCTACTTAAATATATAGCACAGTAAATAGATACTACGTGATCTTCCGGAACTTTGCTTCAAGAATTTCTTTGTTTGTTTTTGTTTATTGTGGAATCAGTATAACTGTTGATGTCACAAGTATCCCCATGCAGTTATGTCGCACGATTCAAAGGTCACGTATGATCGGAATCCGAATCCGAATCAGAATCATCTTTATTTGCCAAGTATGTCCAAAAAAAAAAAAAAACCACACAAGGAATTTGTCTTCGGTAGTTGGAGCTGCTCTTGTACGGCAACAGACGGTCGATTGACAGAGAACACTTTGGAGACATAAAGACATTGACAAAAAAATGATCTGGTAATGCCGGTACATTTTTTTCATTTTTATTTTTTTGACAATTGTGCAAAAAGCTGCAGAGTCCTCTAGCACTTAGAGCGGTTCGAGTGACTAATAATATCATGAAGCCGTCTGTCACGGGTTCTTGGGAACTTGTAACACCAATGAAACTGAAATAATTTCAACAGAAATGCAAAGTAGGCAAAAAAAAACAAAAAAAAAAAAAACACGGACCCCCCCCCCCAACCTCAAAGTTGTTGAGGTTGGTTCCTCTCAGTATATTATATGTGTTTTGGCCTGTCACGATAGCACATTTTTTAAAGATATATTTATTCGGCTATATTTTCCCCAAAAACTATCACGACATACGATATAATAATATTAGCGCGTAGCAATTCAAGTGTATCCTTTTTAAGAACAACTAACTTTTAATCCTAATTCTAAGAATAATGAATATTGAGATTGGAATGTAGAACAATAAATAAAATATCCACTATATACTGCCAGTCAAGTTTCCACTTGGTTAAGACAAAGTCCCAAGTAGCAACATTAATGACAAGACAAGTTGATCAAAGATCTACTAGATCTTTGGAGTCAAGAGGTGCCACTACTTTTTAAAAGTCTGCACCCTTTCTTTAAACGCCGCTTTGTCAACATGTTCACGAGCTACATCTCTTTACAATAGTAACGCTACGCTGTATATAATGTGAGCGTACATGCACCGTGTTCACGTTTGAATTTGCATTGTTGGGCAAAGGGTTCCATAATTGTAAGCTCACGGGAAACAAGAGATGTCCCACAGTGGTTTTTGTTCCCCAGCTGAAGAAATTGGTTGGGATGCTTGTGTTGAAAATGGATTTTGTCACTTTTGAGGTTTTAAGTTGTGTTGTCTTTGTTGCGACTTCATACAAATTCAACACACCAGCTCGTTGGTGTTAGCGGGATGGCCGCGTGAATCCAAAATGTTCCCACGTTGCCGCGGTGGCATTAGGCTTTGGAACTAATTCCATCAACCGTGCGGCTACGGGCTCGCCGTCAGATAACTTAGCTTCGTGAACCCATGCGACCTCATTGTCAAGCACGCATGCGCGCGCGCACACACGCGGACACGCACACGGCCAATCAGACAGAGGGTCCCCGCGCTTCACTACCTCTGATTGGTTTAGACCACCATGAAACCTATCGTGTGTCTGCTTTCAAGTCGCGGAGGTGTTTTTTCTTCCTCAAATGAGTGGGCACCTCTATGCACCCTCTTTTTTTGTGTTCTGCTGCATCATTCAGAAATTTGGGCGCACATGCAACCAAATTAGTCGCATTTTAGAGTCCTGTCTTGTCAGCCCCCCCCCCCCAAAAAAAAAATCATACAACGGATTTCCAGCACCATGCCAGAGTACCAAACCATGCGTCCGAAGACGCAGATTGATGGTACTTTATGCATCCCTGCTCATTTTTGCGCGTCTGAGACACGAGACGCACATCAAACAAGATCCCTGATATAATGGTGTCCAATACAATAGTGTCTTCTATAATTTTGCCTTTACAAATGTAAATGTAATATAACAAATGTAAATGTATTATAAAAAAGAAAAAAAGCCTGGTTTTGTTTCATTTTGGATTTGATACAGTTTGTGTTTGATATCCACATACTGTGCGAGTGGTCGTAATGTTTTTGCCGGTCGGTGTTGTTGTAATATGCGTATCGTCCATACTGGACAACAGTTAACGTGCGAAAAAACCCCGTTCGTCACTGTTCATTGAGCTGCCGTGTGGAAGTGACAGTTGATTGGTTACTGACAGTTCCACTCTGACACACTTCCTGTGTTGACTCTGCAGGAAGTTTCACTCTTTCCACCAATCAACCATCTGCCTCGTCTTTGATCATGCCGCTTCACCCTCACCCACAAATTATCTTATGAATGGATGCCCGCCATTCAGATTTAACCCTCGAGATGGGAACTTTGTCGCGTATCAGATTACACGCAGGTGCTGGAAATCCGTTTGCACCTTGCGCACACTGCGAGCGCATACACCCACCTTTCGCATGCACACTTCAGTAATCTTAAAGACACACACACATTCGCACACGGACACACACACACACACGCACATTAACTGAACCCTTTGTTCTCTAGCAGTCCTCGTTCATTTTCCAGCAATTCATCCTCTATATTTGATTTTCAATTTATATTTGTTTTTAATTAATGGCGGGAGTTGAATCCTTTTTTTGGTATTTTTTGTAGATTCTTGTAGTTTGATAGTTTTATATTATATATGAATATTCATCTAAAAAGAAAAATCTGAGCTGCAAATTTTTGTTTTGGTGGAAGAATGGTATTCAATTTTAAGGAAATGTGCATTTATTTTTGGCATTTTGGCGTTGTTGTTTTTATTTGTATTAACGTTGATCTGGTTCTTGTTTTGAACTGTGGAAAGCAATAGACGAGGATTCCGGTGTTGTTGGTGACCAAAGATGCTTGGACTTCTAACCTTGTAATTCATTCTCGCATGGTGTAACACAGTACAGAACTGGCAACTTTCTGCTCCCCCCCTAACGTGTGTGTGCCAACGATGTGAAATATATGTCGAATCAATTACATATGTTTTCCATGTTTCCAATTCATTCACTTCTTTTGTTGTCCCTTTGCATATTTTTGTTTATTATTATGATTTACTGTTTTTTTTTTTTGGGGGGGGGGGGGGGGACCAGTTTCAGTGTTTTTTGCCGGCATACATATTACTATTTATTAACTAATATCTAAACAGCTAGATCTTTTTTATTATTTTTTTTATTTTTATTTTTTAACGTGCCTTCTAAAATATACCTATGTTGCATGGTCATTTCATTTATCACGTATCATAAGCTGAGGAATTTGACTTTGAATGGAAAAAGGATTCACACAAAAAACAAATCTTACTCGTGGGAGATTTGGATCTTTTATAGCTCTCGCCATTCCTCTAAGTCCGTACACAAACATTTTCATCACTTTTTAGTTACAGGCAGGTTTTTTTTAACATTTTAAAATCTGGTGTTCCTTTTGTCTATATTTTACAGCATATGGGATTAAAAAAACAAAACAAAAAAACAACAACAACTCCCGTGAGGAACTTATACGGTTAATCATCTAAAAATCATCAGTCAGCAGTACCTTGATAGTAATAAAGATCAGTTTGCTTTGAACTGACAGAAATTCCCATTGAGAGCCTCCTCACAAGCCTTCTGAGCTGACGGAACCATGGTGGATGGAGCTCTGCGTCTAATCAGACTTGCATCCTGTGACTAATGTACTTGTCTCCTCTTCAAGAGCGTCCGTGCATGCACAGTCACTGCTCCAGTCAGGAAATGTACTGCAAAGTCCAAAGCCATACAGCTTTGATCAACATCTGAAGCAGTCACACACCACAGGCTTTTAATGTTTTTCTGCATTTTAGCCACATAAACAAAAAAAAAAAAAAAAAAAAAAAACTCTTTTTAAGCCTTTTTTTTTTTTTTTTTTTTGAGGAAGAACATTTACTTGTGGTCAGTTAAGTAATCATAATGTTACATTTCCTTCATCCTTATTTTTCAAATCTACAAATACAGCGCTACAAGATTGTCATATTGGTGCGGACAAGTCTTTTTTTCCCCCCCCCACTTGGCTCCACGGATTCTCCGTCACAGTCACCCTCTTCATTCTTTATTCTTTAATTCGAGTGAGTGTTCAAGACGAAGCTGCTGGGATTTGACATTTTTTTTGCTAACAGCTGTATATTGATGAGAACTTTTTTGTATCACAGCGATTCACCATGTAGGGTGCTTTTGTTCATTTCTGCTGTGACTGTGATCCGACACGGCTTAGCATGCTTAGCGGCTATCTACGTGTAATGGTTTTTTGTTGTTTTTTTTTGTTTTGTTTTAAACAGAAAATAGTGTCGAAAAAGTTCTGCAGAAGAAAAATACTTCTGTAAGAACAGGACGTACGCAAGAGTACGTCGTATCGTAGCGCGTAAATGTCTGTTGGCGTGACAAATAAATTCCTTGAAAATACAAAAATAACAGGAATGACTTCTTTTCTTCTCCCTAAAGCTCGCATCTGTTTGACGCAATCATCTGTATGTGAAACTTTTCAGAAATGGGAAGAAGCAGAACCGTATCATTTTGCTGTTTCAAGGGAGATCAGTCCTGTTTTCCTCTCATCTGGTGTCTCTTTTCAACTGACTGCTGCCAATCATCCGCCGTCCTGATCAAATCAGCGTGTCTTGTATATTGCGTTTCAATAATCCTTCAGCCTCCTGCGTCAAGGCGTTGTCTATCGCCGGCATGCTCACGGGGAGACCGCCATTGACATGCAGAAAGGAGAAGTGGCGATTTGAAAAGGTTATCCAGTAGTTGCTGGTGTGCTGGACCATGGGGGGGGGGGGGGGACGGGACCTTACACGTCTCCATGACAATGCAATCATTTCCATGTGAGCCCATCTTAAAGGCGGGAGTTCATTTCCAGCACAATGGGCCTGCAGATGTTTGTTCCTGCCTCACAAGGCTGTTGGCATTAGGGGATCACAGTAGGCAGCCTTGCTCCGAAGGAGGCCAGGGCAGAGTTATGGGTCAGGGCAGGTCAGCGAGGGTTGCGTGAGCCCCTTACTGGATCCTACTGGATCATTCCAGATTTTCCTCAGCCCTCGAATGCATTTCAGTACGAGAGAGGTGTGAAAAAAAATGTACGTTATCCGAATGTCATCGACGGTTTTTCCATTCTCATTATGTTCTGTTTTTCTTTTTACAGTGAAATAGAAAAAAAATAAATAAACTGCTAAGCATTCAAATGAAACCAATTGGGGGTTTACTGTCGATCAGATATTTGTATCTACGCAGGTCGCGGCACTACCGAGGGAAAAATGTTCATTTTAGTTTACACGTAATTTCACCCAACTTCACCACAATGTGACCTTGCTCATACAGAAACCCGGTTTGTGTGGCGTCACGGTACAGTGATTGTACTGTACATTCACTTTAGCCTTTTTGCATTGGCCTTGCTTGTGTTCCAAGCCAAAGTAAGATAGCTGCATAAATAATTGTCCATCGACAGAGTTACGCACTGTAAGCTATAAGCTTAAATGGGTGGAAAAACCAAAATGTCTGTTAACCGTCTGCACTTCAGCTCCTTTATGAGCAAAGGTTTCCATTCAACCCCATCTGCAGGAAGGTAGTTTTGCGATCGTATTAGTCACTGGGAGTGCCGGTCACCTGAGAAGCACCTTGACAATGACGCCATTGATCTGTTTTTTTCTTTCGATAGAGCCCCGGTTTGCCATCAGCCTCGCCGGAAGCCGAACTCTCCGTAGCTCAATCGCAGGGCTGGTGCAGCACTACTAGATGTCGCATTGAATGTAAAGAGTCAGAAATCCTCAATGAGAATTCTTATCGAGTACTCGATGCTAGTGCAGAAACATACAGTGAGGATGACTCGGTCAACCGCAGTGATTTGGTCTCGTATTCGGCCACTTAAGAGGACGTATTGTTCAGACTCAGTCGCATTCCGGGGGTCTCTTTCTATACTTAACGGCAAACTGAGAGACTCTGAAAGGGTGAACAATGACTCTAATGTAATTGTAGCTTTGGTGTGTGTCAGAGAAACACAAAGAGAAGTGAGAGGTCACGTGCGCGGTGTCATGTTGACGGGCCGACGGCTTATGGGCCAAGCATTCGTTCCTGGATTTGTACCGCCGTCCGTGTTTCGTTCCACATTCTTCCACACGGCACACGCCGCTTGCTCATCATCTTAAGCCACGACGCCTCTATATGTAGTCATCACAGCAACAACTAACTTGTGGTAATTGTCGTTAAAAAAAAAAAAAAAGGTACCACCATTGAGTGTCCCGAGCAGCTCGCATATGCAGGCAACGCTCATTTAGGCAGTTGGTAAACCCCGTGAATATCATCATGTGTTTGATCAGTTGCCATTAGTATGTGTCCGTACACCGTATGAGCAGTCAGTCACACAAGGCAGTCTGTGACTCATAAGCCAGCTCGCCGGTCAGCCATGCAAACCCCTGCGCTCCCCACCCTGCTTCAGTCCAAACAGACACTTTGTCACCCATCCATCCCCAACAAAGGGAGGGAGTGGTGGTCTTTTAACCCGTTACAGTAAAAGCTTATCCTCCGTCACCCAGTTACAGATATTTTACGAGAGGCAACAGCCGGAAAATCATTCCAACCAAGCAATTGAAATATGATGATGCTTAGCTAGTGTACACTTGTTTCCCCGACATCTTTTGCCTGCGTTATTTTAGTTGTAATTTTATTTTTTTGACGATGAGAGTTGGCACCATTGCTGTTGAGTTTCGTGTTCTGTTCATTTCATAAATGTTTGCTTGATTCCGCATGTCAGTGTTGTTGCAGCACAATAAAACACAACTGATTGCAACTTAATAGTCTAAGATACCACAGCAAAAAAATAAAAATAAATGCAGTTTACCCGGAAATATAATATAACGGTCCCCAATTTGTCCCCGAGTATAATTGATGATGCTACGCTGTACCGTCTCACAACATATACTATGTGCTTAAAAAAGCAACAGCAGCAGCTTCTTAACATAGACGCAGTATATGTTTGTCTCTTCCGAACTTGCTGTGCGAGATTAGCCAAAAATAAATAAAAATAACTGAAAGAGTCAAGCTGTGTTTGTACTTGATATTTTTCTCGACACTTTTTGTTTTGACTGCATACGCACATAAGCTTTAAGAAGGAATCATGTTTAGTGTAGTTCACATCGTTTTCTTGCATTGCCTTTTCTTCTGCTACGAGACCTTGCGTTTTTTATTGCGTTTGCGACTATAACATTTATTGACCAGATGGTATTGAAGTTCATTTGTAGGATTTTTGGCTTACCGACTTCGACAATTTGGGTCAAACAGGGTGAAGTAGAAAACAGTTTTTTTTTTAACCGAATCCTGAATTGCCCATTTAAATACAAGGCAAAAAAATCATTTCACGAGAGGTTTACTGAAGTAAGCACGTCGTTTTTCCTTTGTGTGCCTGCGACGAGTATCGTTTGTCTGATTGTGACAATTGATTTCATCGATCCACGGGTCCACGCTTGTGAACCAGCTACGGCAACACGCCTCTGTCACCCAGACCTAACAGCTCAGGCTCAGCCGGCGCAGGCTGACCCGAACCTGGGAGCGGCGGGCGTCTCATGGCGCGGAGAACCTGCTTTCGGGTGCCATTTTTGATGCGAGAGGTGGAATAACAAACTCGAATTGTTGCCGCCTGACTTCCCGGCAGTAGAGCTGGTACCCAAGAGGATCGTATGTGTCTGAGCTCGCATATACGGAGATGGCCGTGGCGCACGGACGGATGTGATAAACACTCCAGGCAGGGGGATCTCCATCCAGGAGTGGGCTCTCAATGCTTTTGTGGTGAGGTCATCGGGGAAAAAGCCCACTTGAACTGATGGAGGAAAACACGCACATATTACATTCGTGCAACTAACTGCACGTGACTCATCATTTTCTTCTTTCGCGCAGTAAACCTGTTTTGTTATCATTTATCAAGCATGGCCAGATTGGAGACGGTGGAACATTTACTGGGGGTGGGGGGGTCTCATGTGTACATTCTGCCAAATCCCAGTGTCTTGTTGTCGGTGCTGTTATGTTAGGTGTGAACTGTGGCCTTGTGGAGTGTTGGGTAACACTGTTGCCTAAGCTAGTTGTTGCGAAGGTGTCGTAACCGGTTAGACCCAGCCAAGCTGTCATGTGAGCTCTTGTTCTCTATCATCCCCTGCTTGGGACGTCAGGGCATGCGCGGGTGCCCGCGCGTGAATGCCCTTTGAGGTGGCAGCCTTCAGAAGGAGCACACAGGTCAAAGGCGATCTCTGACTCATGGCCTGTGGAATTTCGTTTTTACAAAATAAACACGGGGCCGCCGAAGCATCAAACGCACATGCGCGGGCTCTGCAAACAGCAACGGGAAACGGTCATTTATTAAAACGGGGGAAGCGATAGTGCTCTCCGCGTCAACCTTTGCGACAACGTCCGGGTTCCGGGACGTCGAGCGATGTGGGGGTTTCCCCCTTAAGACTTTGTTCTCTTCTTCTTCCTTATTATTGATCAAGTAAGACATCGTGCCCTGGGAGATAAGGCACCGCTTCACAAGGTTTTTGACCCCCCCCCCAAAAAAACAAAACAAAAAAAACCTCACTGTTATGACAAAGTTTAAAGCCTGGAAGGCTCCAATATTCAGAGTCATGGGCACGTTTTATAACGTTATTGTTGAAAACAAATAAATAAGAATAATGTAATGGCAAGCACTCTCAACCCAGATTGAGTTTACTTCAAAAATACAAGCCAGCAGGTTAAAGTAATGAAAGAAAGAAAACAAAACAAAAAAACTCTAGCTCATTGAACTCAACAACTTACTGAATATACTTCTCAATTAAACTGAATGCCTATTTGTTACAAATTAAAAGAATAAGCAATGTTTAGCAATGCAACTGCATTTTCAGTTTCAGTAAATGGATTTAATTCTGGGTCAATGTCACTTAAACTATTTTGTACAACTTATGATTCTATATTCTATAATTCTCCGAAACATTTTAGTGATTAAATTAGAGGCCAAAATGCAAATAAAGGCCTTTTTAAAATCAGAAATCAGGCACCACATTGCCTCATAAGTTTCAACCAACTTTTAGATTTGTTTACATACACAGATGTCTCCAGCCTTATTTTTTTTATGAAATAAATGTCAGTCTCTGTAATTAAAACGTCAGTGCATATTTAGTTATTCATTTTACAAGTCTGTCAGTTATCTCGTGCGAATTTGCCAACCGATCGATCGATCGATCGATCGATCGAACGAACAGAATGGCCTGTTTGGCTGTGTTGAATTAACTTTTGAACAGTATCTAAGAGCAAAAGGCGCGTATTACAAATGAAAGGATCAAATCCAGTGGTTGGACTTCAAACTATGCTTCTGCTGCCACGTCAACGCGGCGACGCAAGCTAACCAAAGGAGGGGGAAACATCCGATAAATGATATGCTTAGCTTAAACAGACGGCCCTTCGCTGCCACAGCCCTTTTGGACTTTTAACACTTTGAGATTTTTCACACAGTCGACAGAATGTCGAACAAAGTTGTCCAAAAAATACTTTCCTTCAAATTCGCACACACACAAAAAAAAAAAAAAAAAAAAAAAAAGTTCCACCGGGAGACGATCACACAAACGAGTCGTGGCGGAGCGATCCAAGATGGCAGCCACTCGTGCGGAGAGGTTTCGTCCTGCCAGCCAATCACTTAGCCCCGCTTTCTTTTTCATTTAGAATGGAGTGCGTGAATGTATCACCGCATTCAAATATGAACTGTAGTAACGTATGCTTGAAATCGTTAAAGAAAACGTTTACATTTATAAGAACTGCACTTGAATTTTTCATTTGTGGTCAATTCGGGGCTTACAGTGTACGTGCAACCGGTTGTCCTGTGGATAACACCGTTTCCTTTTTTTATGTATTCATCGAAAATAAACATTCACACATAAAATGTTTTCCGTGCGAATGCATACATGCATGTACAGAATTAGACATGTGCATAAGCATGAACTTGAAGATAAGGCAGGTTTATGACTCGAAAAAAAAATATTCGATCATATTCCAATATTCAGAGTCATAGGCAAGTTTTATAACATTATTGTTTCCCAAAAAAAATTATGTAATGGCAAGCGCACTAAAACCAGATTGAGTTTACTTCAAAAATACAAGCAAGCAAGTTAATGTAATGAAAGAAAAAAAAAAAAAACATTCAATATAGTACTCGCATCTTTTTTTTTTTTTTTTTTTTTTTTTTTTTTTTTACAAATATACATATTGATTTTTTTTTGTACATTATACTGTAATGAGTCATTTGTTAATTAATTCCCAAATGTGTCCTTCGTCTCCTTAACTGCGCTAGTGCATGGCCTTTTGTGTGGGATGTTGTGATGTGTCGACACGACACTTCGCATAATAGGCACCATGTGCGAAAACAAATAAAATTAAAAAAAAACTGTAAAAAAAAATATAAAAAACTCTTCATTAGAAGAATGCAGTACCGTTGATCGAGTACAATAAAAATGACCTTTGAAACGATAAGCGTCCAGGTCTACCTTTTGTGAAATTCTACACTTTATTTAACAAGCCTCTCATTCAGCCCTAACGTAAGGATTTGATTTGAAATGATCGAGCTTTTTAGATATCTGAGAAACTGTTTCATTCAGAACTCGAGCATACATTCACATCAACAAAAAGCGTGACACAATACAATTAAAACAAATATTTATATTTTAACTGGACTCTCCCACTTTGCATAGTCACTATATTGTTGTTTTTTTTTTTTTTTTTTTTACAAAAGTCATATGCTATGCTTGGAAACAGAGGGATGATGTCATCACTCACGCACCTGGATATCGTATACCAATGCGGGGTTTTGTAGCTTTAATGAAATGTTCTTGCTACTGTATATATTTCCATCGTCAATACAGTATAAAAGTACACACCCGCATACTGTATACATATATGATATGTGAGCAATATCTCATATCATTTGTCTATCATAATACGTGTTCTCCTTTCACTCCCATTGTCTGTCCATGTTTTTGGACTTTTGTATTTATTCCATGAGCCAATTTTAAATGTTTGCAGCTTCAACAAACGAGAAGAGTCCAGTTTCCTCGATTCACATTTGTGGATGACTGACAATTCACACAGACGTAATAAAACACCCATTTTTAGCGAGAACGTTGGCTTATTTTCTTTATTGATTTTTGTGACAGTAAGTTGAAAATGGACTTTGCTATGCGGTCAACGATTTACATAAACATCGGATGTGAATTTCCGACACAGTCCAACGTATTTTCACATGCACTAAACATAAACATATATGAGTGTAAAAATAGAGAATTCCATTGAAATTGCAGACAGCACGTTCGTAGAAGACAAATCAGCATTTAATATCATGCATACAGTATGCTGGAACCCATTGGAGACTCAAATCTATTTTTTTTCCCCCATTGCTGCAATTTGAAAATAGTCAAACATAAATTCCCAAAACATGAATACATATCAACATAATATATACATAATTACTCTTCTGACCATTCATATAGTTGGGCAACTTTTGGTTTTAGTTACAACAAAAGTGTGACAAAAAAGCTTACAAAAATAACATTGCCTCTTATTTATCTGATTGTGTGTTTTTGTTTTGTTTGTTTGTTTGTTTTTGTTTTTTTTAAACTGCGATAGTCAGGAGGTTTTTGTGTCTGTATTGTCACTTATAGCTCAGGATTTTGAAGAAACCTGTTGTTAGTTTGATCAGTAGCTGCTGTAAATAGCTCTTATCCAAATTACATCTTATGCCTGCCACAAGGTTTTTTTGCTACGAGCATTTCTCCTCTCACGTGCTCAATTTTGCTCAGCAATTGTAAACTGTTACACAACACCGAAAGCAACATATACATCAGTACCGGCGTACAAAGCAACGCAATTTATTATGGAGTTACACGAACGAAGAAAAACCTACAAACACGTTTCTGCCAGACAAACGTTTCCCAGAGGTCAGTCCTACTCACAAGTTAGTTTTGAACCGTCGCAGCAGAAATTGTCGAATCCCCCATTTTTGCATCCTTTATAAGAAAAAATGTTGTTGTTTTTTTTAAAAAAAAAAAAAAAGCTCAATGTATATTTCACCCCCCCAAAAAAAGTTCCAGATCATTTGGGGTGCTAAAGCACGCCTGACTCCTTGAGCATGAACAACCTCCGGACTGAGCGTTTGTTTGCGGCGTTAGCTGGCGAATATGCCCCCTGCTCGTGACTCAGTGTTGCTCATCGAGTCGGCGATAAGTCACCCGCCATTTCTGAATACTCTTTCTCGAGCTCTTTGTTCTTTGCCGTCTGCTTTCCGCCGGCTGAGCTCTTGTCGCTGACACTTGTTTTCTATCGTCTTGGTGTTGTTTGTGCAAACAGTTTTCATTTTACTTTTGGTACATCCTCAGTGTGAGAAGGTCCCCGGAATTTGTTGATGTAGCGGGGGGGGGGGAATTGAAGAGGAGGTTCAATTTTTCCCTCCAGAAAAGTTTCAATGTTGATTCTTTGTGACTTGTTTCTTGTTCTGCGAAACACAAAATGATATGATGGAATCATTACCTGTGTTTTTTTTTGTTTGGTTTTGTTTTGGTTTTTTTCCCCCAAGCTCTCCTCAAATTCAGTTGAGTTGCACGATGCCAATCGCGCGGGTGTGTGTGTGTGTGTGTGTGTGTGTGTGTGTGTGTGTGTGTGTGTGTCGGAGGAAGCGGGGAGGATGGAATTGACTTTGCTTCCTTCAGAGAAACTTGTCAGCTACGAAGGCAACCAGCGATGACGTGAGGGGCCCACGCGCGCTCGCTGTATAGAATGTTTGTTGACGCCGATGGAAAGAAAGATGGCACCACGATATTGTGAGCGGGTCATTAGGATGTATTTGGTTAGCGATTAATCGCGAGCTCCATCTCAGGGATGGGCCGCACTTCGAGGGAATTCTTTTTTTTTTTTTTTTTTTTTTCCATGACAATGGGGAGGGAGGGTGTTCGCCAGTGCGCTTGTCCTCGGTGGCTAAACGTTGTAAAGGGTTTCCTAATATGGGCCGTCTTACAGGAGAGCCCTCCCCCCCCCCCCCAGCCCCCCCCCCCCGAGGGCCACCCCCCACCGGGTTTCAGCCAGTGATGACACAGCTCGGTACGACTCACTTCCACATTAATTGGCTGAAACCAGTTCTTACAGGAACCGCCTGTGATAAATGTGAGAGTTCTGAGAAGTCATTCATTTCTCCTCGCTGCAGCAGGAGAGGCGGCACCGCCGGAGAGAGTTGAACGGGTTCATGTGCGCGAGCGAGGGAGGAGCGCGAGAATGTGGGTGACTACAGCTGTCGCAGCCGCCATCTGAACGCCAAACCACTTTGATTTGGTTTCTTCCTTTTTGCCTTTTGTCTTTTTCTTTTTTCCACTGTTATTGTTACATGTGTATTTTTTATTTTGTATTTTGTATTTTTTTTTTTTTTTTGCCTTGCGTGTATATGTATCGATGATCAGCACTCGCTGGCCTTCCTCAGCAGCACGAGAGCGAGGACGAGCGTGCCTCTCTTTGTGGCCGCCCTTGGGCTGGTGAGTAACAAAGATGTGACGTGATTTGTGCACCCCACCCCCCCTCCCCCACCCCCCACCCCATACCTAGCCACCTCGCCTCTCTTTCTATCGCTCTGTCTCTCCCCCCCATCCGCCGCCTCGTGTGAGCGTCGCTGGTAGCAGACTTGTATCCTCTGCTGGGTGCGGCACTGCAGCGCGCCTTCGGTGGAGCACGCGGAGGCCCCCAGAGGGCCAAGCTGCGCTGGAGAGGGGATCCCAAGTGTGAGTATAGGGGCCTCAGACCCCACCCCCACAAGCCCCCCTCGCTCACTGCCTCTATTCATTCACATGTGCGCACCGAGGAAGGAATGTTGCCCCCTCACTTTTGCCTCTTTTTACGCACCCTCCCTCCACTTGTATCTTTTTGCTCCCTTCTTCTTCTTCTTCTTCTTCTTCCTCATTGCACATTGACAGTTGTCTGTCCTGTGGGGTCTGGCTCCACTCAGCATTGAAGTGTACGACTGACTGTAGCGTGCTGACTCATGCTCCATCTTACCAATTGGGAGCATGTGAGTGCGTGCGTGCGTGAGCGCGGTCACTCCCCCGTGTGTCTCACATACGCACTTGCACTCTGTGCCCCGCCTGAACTCAGCACTGACTGTAGACCGGGGCGGGGGCAGCCAGCGCTGCCCCCCCCCCCCCCCCACACACACACACACCCCCACCCCTCTCCCTCCACTAGTGACAATCCATCAAAACCTTCCTGTCTCGAACAAAAAGAGCCAGTTGTAGCTGTAGCCCGCGTCTCGCCCGACGGTATTTTTGGTTTCACTCTGTCCCTGCGAGTGATTCATCGCAAACAAGATTTCCTTTTTCCTTTTTTTTTTTTTCATAATGGGCTTATGTGGAACGAGAAGAAGGGTGGGGGTGGGGGGGGGGACTTTAAGTTGCGTAAAGACAGATTAAGGCGTTTCAAGAACAATGTTCCTTTTTTTGGTTGTAACTCGAGCCCGCTTGCAGTTGCAGGAGCGCGGCGAGGCAATTTTACTCGCAGGCTGGCTGGGGTCAGCGGGGGCGTTCGGAGGGAGGACGGTGGGGGCTGCGACGTGTTTTATTACCCCCCGATCTCTATCTGTCCCGGACACGGAGCCGTATCCCTCGGCGGGCCCCCGCGCTCGCTCGTCGGCGGAGGACAGCCGGACCCAGAAGGTCGCGGTCACCTCGCTTGATTGGCAACGGCGCATCGGGAGGAGAACTCGAGAACGAAGGATCATCGCTTTTGCGCCTCACCTTTCTCCTCAATGTCAGCTTACTGTCTCGTTCAAGTCCCATCTGTGCTTTGGTGCTTGTCCGGGTGAGTGTGTTGTTCAAGTATTGGCACGCTGCTGGGAGTCATTCATTTCACAACAACAACAACACCCCCCCCCCCCCCAAAAAAAGGGTCATTGTTTGAACTTGTTGTTTTTTTGTTTTTGTTTTTTGCTCCCTTCCATCCATTTTTTTTTTTTTTTTTTCCCTGGTTTGCCCTGGCCGCTCGCAGAGCAGTTTGACGAGCTGTGGAAGTGTTTTGCACAAGCTCGCGAGTCAGCTGCGGGCGAAGTGCGCTTCTTTTCTGCTCGCGCGCACGTCGCGACCTTCCGAGGCCAAACGATAAAACTCGGCCCTTTTGTCGCCCCTTATTGTTCCCCCTGCGGGGAGGGAGCGTGAGTCAGCGACCAGATGCAAAAAAAAAAAAAAAAAAAAAAAGCGTGCGTTGAATCCCAACGGCGACTGCGAAGGGAACGGAGATAGCAGGCTCGTGTTGTTGCGTGTGCTCTCCTTTTTCATCTCTTAATAAGACTACTAGTGTGTATAAACTAGTAGCCTGCACGTACATAGTGGCAAGTGCTTCTCTTTTTTTGAAAGCCTTCAACCCCGCACGGTGACTGTAAGCTGACGATGGGCATTTATCGTCAAATGTTGTCCCCCCCCCCCCACTTCCTGGCTCCGTGTCTAGTTTCTCGCATTTGCCCGTGAAGCGCTCTATTTTCTCGCATAGCGCCGCCACGCTACGCCGGCTCGAGCGCAGCAGGCGAGAGAGGGAAGGAGGAGCAGGGAGGAGGGGGAGGAGGAGGAGGAGGAAGAGGGGGGGGGGGCGGCGGCGGGGGAGAGAAAAAAGCCTCCAGCGAGCGCACAGTGAAAAAGCGTTTGTGCCGCCACCTCAGCTGAACCCTCGAATGAACCCGTTGCACCGCCTTCAGTCGCAGTGTCAGCAGACGATTCGGCGGAGCAGATTCGACACACGGAGGTACTGCCGGACGGGCCGGAGCCTGCGCTCGGCTGCCGAGCTTCTCATCCGCCGCGGTAAGTGGGATTCTCGGGCTTTTTTGGTTCCTGTCCGCCGCGTGCCGGTCACTCTCCCGGCTTGTCGCATAGCTTATCAGACTGGTGTTGGCTGTTAAGATTACAAGGCGACAACAGTCTGTAGGCTGTCTGGCGTGCCGGGCTCTTCCATCTGACCAGGCGTCCTGTTTTTGTCCTCCTCCTCCTCCTTCTCTCTTTGTCTCGGCTAGCATCGGTTCCCATTTCAGGGCGGGTGCGCCGCCGTGATACTTCCCTTTCTCCCAACCGTCTGTCAAGCGTCGTTCTTTTATTTCCCTCCCTCCGCGCTGACGTCTTGACATGTGGAACCGCAGTATGTTCGGCGTGTTCACGTGTGTCAGTGGGGATGAACTTGCGTCAGCGGGTGCGGGTTGCGGCCGTTACAGTGAGCTGCGTCCTCCTGAATTTCCGGAGAATCCAGACAGTCCACACCTCATTGCAACACTTGCTATTGTGACAGCGGCCGTCCGTATAGTACACGCCGTGCGCGTGCGCGTGCGTGCGTGTGCTCTTCCCTTTTCCACTTCCCTGTCCTCAACTCTTCACTCTCGCTAAACGGCTTTGCTTCATTCTATTGGAACCACTTTTAGGGTGGGATTTTTTTTAATTTTTTTATTTATTTTTATTTTTTTGACAAACGTCAGTCAAGTGTCTATTGTTGATGTGTTTTAATGTAGACGAGAATCAAACTTTTGTTCCCCTGGTCCTAAAAGCGCACTGCTTTTCTTTTCCGATCACCCAAATAAATGTATCCGCATTTCATCCTCATATTCTGTAAAATGCCCCATATGAATTACATGTTGCACTTTTGTCTGTACCTGAATTGTTGCTTCGTGCTGTATTGTTTTTTTCCCCCTCTTTCTTTTCACTTCAAATAAAGCATTTCTTTTTCTTTTTCCTAAAGGCTGAGTGTCTCTTTGATTTTCGATTCGAGCTTTGACCACACTTGAGCCACAGACGTTGACCCCAAAGCCTCTCGAGAATCCCGCATGCCGGCCAAGAGAGGATGACGAGGATCCATCACCGCGTCTAACGTTTCACATTCAAAGCGCTTATCACATTACTGATTTGCTCTCTCCGCACTGACATCGTCTCCATTTTGAATTGCAAGCAAAAGTTTATTATTTTTTATTTTTTATCGCACTTACCTCAAAATGTCAATACCACACTCCTTCACCATGAATACGCCATAAAACATCTGAAAAATGGAATGTTTATCGTGAATATATCTGAACTCACTTTATTGTTTTGTTTTTTCAAGATACTTCAATTTGAAGAGAGATCATTCCAATTTGTGTGTGTGCGCGCGCGACATATAACCGCGCGCCCAAATTCAGCTGGGATAGTCCAGCACACACCGTCAGGAGGGCAAACACTGAAGTAAAAAAAAAGATGGCTGGACACGTGACTGCCTTTTTTTTTTTTTTTTTTTTAAAGTCAAACATAGGGCCGTGACCTTACAGCGTGTGAAGCAAAGGTTGTCGTACACGTCACTTGG
The DNA here is from genome assembly GCF_024500275.1 of Phycodurus eques. Lineage (NCBI taxonomy): Eukaryota > Metazoa > Chordata > Actinopteri > Syngnathiformes > Syngnathidae > Phycodurus > Phycodurus eques. Next base: position 1,933,133 of record NC_084541.1, read on the forward strand.
GTCCATTGAATTCCTTAACCGACCGCACCCAGAGATCGACAGACAAGAAAGAAGCGGGGCATCTGCCCGCCCCGCCCCCAGGCGCACCGCTCGAAAAGCCAACATGCAAACTCTGCCCGCCCGCACAAACACGGAGACCAAAATTGAATGTGCGGTCACTTAATTCGTACATTCACGGGGATGCCGATTTGAATGGGACTCGGGTTTCAATTCCCGGCACACTGACCCACTCTCCCCACGATCCCTCGTCGTCTCTCAGAGCATCACGGTCTGTGAAATCCCCAAATATCCAGTAACCTCATAAGAACTCACCCTTAAGCCTTCTCTTCATTTCATTAACCACTTTGTTCCTTTCACGGTCGTAATGTACGCAAGTCCAGGGCGCGTCTTTCAACATCCCCGCGCCCACCAAATCAAATGATGGTCCTTTGTCTTTTCTATAAGGCAGACCCGAGGTTTTGTTTTTGTTTTTCTTTTTAATAAACTACAAAAATAAGCGCTTAAGCAGTCTGCCACGATGTTGTACATAACCTTGCCCGCCCCTCATTAACATACGCAAATATAAAGTTGACTCTGCTCACAATGCCACACGCTCCTCGCCCCGAAGGTTTCAAGTTTTCTCCATCGTGCTCGAAGTCAATATTGGATTTCCAAACAATGATGTTATCACTCACGCTTGAGTCCTGTTCTCGAGGGAAAATAAAAGGGGGGGGGGGGGGGGGGGGAAACATTTACAGAAGTCTACAGTATAAACATTCATTAAGGAAAAGAATGCTATGTGTGACTCGCTTTGTTCCACACACACACACACACACAAACACATTAAATAGAGCACAAGTCCAGTAAAGACCTGAAATAGTTCGTGGTTACCGCACGCATACGGTATTTTTAGATGATTGAACTTCTAAATTACATAATCATCTCCAATCGAGTTATTGAACATTTGTTTTCCGCTGTATATGTCCATGCACCTCATAAGCCGCATAGTATTCTTGTAATGAGTCCTATTCTTCACAGCTACTTGAGCACGACACTATTGGAAAGAGTCGTCTATTATCCGCTGCAATTTTACACTCATACAAACTACAAAAAAATAATCTTCTGGTCAAATAAATACTTCTGACTGTCAATACTCATAATGTAATCATGCATCTTTCGTTTAACCGTCCCCAACGTGGAGTGACAGGCTAAACAATTCAAATTGCTTTTACATCAGATGGCAGAAAGTGCACAAGTGCCCCGCGTATCCATATTTTGTGACATTTTTGGTTTGGTGGTGTGCCGTTAAAAGAGTCCTCTCATGCTTATTGTGTGCCTTGGCTCAGTAAAGGTTGGGAAAACACTGGTTGATTGTGTGTCACTGGCAGATTATGGATGACTTAATATGAATGGTTATACAACTTGCCCCCGTGTTAGGTTACGTGAGTCACGCATGCTCTGTGTGAATTATATCACTAGCTAAACACACACACACAAAAAAAAAAAGACTGCGTGCCTCTGCGTCATAACATTGAGCCGAGCGCGTTGCTTCTTGATTTCTCCTTCGACCTTTTGTTGTTCCGGGAAACCTGCGTCACTCAGGTGTGTCCTGAACACACTGGATGTGAAAACTGGTGAGCTTAGGGAGCACTGAGGCAGCAGTGTGGGCGTAAAAACAGTCCAAATGTACTGTGTACCTGACTCACGCACGCACACTCACACACCTTGAGTTTGGCCTATTTGACAGGACGACTGCACGGACTCTCCTCCGATTCAGGCTTTCGGAGTCTATGCGTCACGACACGATGGCATTTGTCAAACATGACTTCGCCATATGCATCGCAGGCTCACCCGCGCTCGGAATGTGCGGTTTTAGAATTGCGTACATCACTAACGCGGCAATGAACGTGAAACTTGGTGAGCGGCGACGATCCGGGTGGCTCCACAAGAGTCTATGAATGAACAATTTAGAGATCCTCACAATTATAAGGGTATAAAGTCGAAACAACGCCGTCAAATAGGGGTCACATTATTTATTTTTTTACAGTGCTTCTCCACATTAGGGTCACATCTGAGCTGGAGCCTATCCCAGCTGACGAGGCAAGAGGTGGAGCACATCCCGTAATGTTCGCACGGTGTACGTAAACAAGCAGTCACACTCATATTCACACCTACGGACAATTGGGAGCCGTCGGTGAACGGGACAAGCATGTTTTTGGAATGTGGGAGGAAGCCGCAGTGTATGCAGGAAACCCGCACAGACAGATGTGAACCGAAACGCCGCACAGGAAGACTGCAACCCAGATTCAAACCAGAACTGTGAGGAAGACGTGCCGACCACCGCGGCCCTTTCGGACGAATAACACAATGAATGAACTGGAAAAATGCTCATCTTTTCAAGAAGGGGAAAACTACACATACGTGGCACCATTCCTGTATGTGTGTATTTGTGAGCGTAAACAGGGTTAGTCATTAAAAGGCATTAGAGCCTCGTGATTTCTTCCAGCCAGTTAGCAAAGAAAAGAAAAGGTACCTACCAGATAATAATGATCATTAAAAAACTCAAATGACATATCGCAGGCGTCGGGCTGAACCCTCATTTCAAAATGTGGTGCATTTCTTTTCACGAATCGGTACTATTGGTCCGTCGCCACGTGGCTATGTTGAATTTTTCAAATTTGTGACCAATGTAAAGTGTTGAAAATGGCTCGCTCTCTTTGACGATGCAAACAAAGTCAATGGCTCAACAAACGTGCCCTTTTTTGGGTCTCCTGAAACGCGATGCTTTTGGAGATAACATGGATTCCGCCCAACGCCGGCGATACGTAGTCTGATGTCGTCGTGGCAGCGTGACGAGCACGCCTCGCGTCGCATTTGAAAGATTCCCGTTTCGAAGGGCGGCTCAGCCCTCCACTTTGCATTAAACTGGACTACAAGCTCTGCCCTCAATTTGGAAACAGAATCGGAGCCTTGTGTAGTCACCGGGAGGATGGGAGTGAGTCAGAGAACCTTTGACACAGCACCGATGGCTCATTTGTCTGTGTGTCCAAAGCGTGGATCAGCCGAGGCTCATCGCGTCCACGTGGTCATGTAGACACGGGCGACCATCCGCACTCCCGTTCGCACCGTCACCGAGCGGGAACTGAACCCACGCTGCCCGCACCGGCAAACTCAGCCGAGTGCACCACCGCACCAGCGGTGACTTGCGGGTGGACCTGATTTTCAAAATACAACTCCTTTTACACTCTGATGATCAAAATATTTGGTGGTAATGTCATGGAAGCATCTCAGCTTGCTATCAAGCAAATCAAATCATAACCGAGAGTTGGACGAAAAACACACCAGAATGTTTAATGTATCACGATCATTTCGACTGCTCCCCCTCGCCTTCTCGTGCAATGGACTAGTCCATCTTCTTACTACATATGTGCAGGCTGACGATGCATCTCAGAAAATACCAGTTTTAATGGCAGGCTATGATCATTTCATGGCAAAAACAGCGCCCTGACTCTTCAATTCGTGAACTGTGATATGGCTCTAGTGTCGGTGCTTCACCAGCCATGAACCTCACCGCACATCACTGACCCCTTACTTCCCAAAAATTGCAGAAGATCATCCCGGAAGAGTGGAGGGTGTTACCTCTGCAAAAAAAAAATCAAATGCGGCACGAGTTTTGCCTCTGTATGACAACTCAGCCCTTAGTTCCTCTTAGCTATTTGGACAGAGCGCAAATAGGAGGTGGACGAATACAGTCTGTGAACATATAAAGTGATAAACCAACTCCATAGCCAAACTCAAGAAACCCCACAAACGTCGTGGACCTTCTAACACCAACACCTTTTTGTAAGTATAAAGAAGAAAAACCTCCGGGCCGCCCGATTTAGATTATGGCTCCATCATATATAATGAATCATCAAATAGAAAAGAGAGGTCCACTTACACACATGCTGAGGCCAAAACAGCCCCCCCCCAAAAAAAAAAAGCTCTCCAAGCTCTCAAACTAAAGCACTGCTGGAGATTTCGACTCAGGTGCTTTGTATTGAGCTACTGCCGGGACGTCCTGCTGACTCAAGGATAGAGATGATTGCATTTATTCAATACATGTCAAGGCACTTTTATGTGGAGCAGGTTTAGGATCCTGCCCCTTGAAGAGAACCAACAGAACCCCACCGAGCAAGAACAACTCCTGTCTTTGTGTAGAAACCTACAAGTCATTGTTAGGCGGGCGTTGAGATTTGATTCCAATCTCATATTGGCAGATGGAGAAATACTTTGACATAACTCGTCAAATATTTACACATTAAGGGCTTTCGTATCATACACAATACACATACAATATTACTTGCGCTTCGGGCTCAAACTCGCCCTTTAAATCCCGATTCACTGTATGTGTTGACAGTAACAAATGACTTCCGAACGAATTGTTACTCCTTGTATTATTCCGAAATAAAGACATCGTCGAAATAAAGACACAAATCAAAAATAAAGGAAAATGAAATCAAAAACAGTCTGGTCTGACTGCAATGCCTGTCTGAAAAAAATGATTATTGACTATGACTTTGAAAATATATATTTTTGTTAATACAAGAACTAAAACTGGGCATTAGGGTCAGCTGAAGGAAATTGATCATTTTTATTGATTTATTTTGTATTTATTTGTTTTGATGAGGAAGTGCAAAGACTTTACTGTTTTGTATAACTTCTAACTTTTAGTTTGAGGGAAATATGACATCCATAAGAGAAGAAGAAGACAAAAAAGCTTGGAACATTTTTTTAAAAGAGGAAATTATCCTTTATAATACATTAGCTCATGGTTTGGAAAATAAGAAGGCACTGCAAACTAAAAATAGCCGGAGAGCTCTAGCATTATGCTATTGATTTTGTATATTTGAATGCATTTGTATACATCCGTGGAAATAGCAGATTTTGTTAACAATGGGGGTGCGAGTTAATATCCCAACAAACAGTACGAATATGGAATGAAAATGTCATTCATCTTCAAAGGTTTTTTTTTTTTGCTGCCATCTACTGGAAATAATTTGGATTTGAGGATTTGAGTGTCTGTAATACTAGTATTTTCACGTTGTCGGATTGGCTTCAAATGACAGAATTTAGCAGTAAATTCCAATATCGTGCCAGATGTAACCGGACACGTATCGCTTCTCCTCTTCGTGGCCGAGTTTCGGCGAGTGTTGTCGGAAGTAGCCGAACCTTGCCGACCACGCCCGGAAATGACCGAGTTGAGCCGAGCAGTGCCGGTGGTCGACGCTCGAGGCGTTCCCGCCAGCCGAACGCTTGTTGTGGTTTGGTTAGCCGCCGGGCGGACGAGTGGCTCACGCTTTCTCGGTTGTAGCCGACCGGTCTAGGCTGTTATGGCTCGCCCATGAGGCGGAGTGGGAGGTGGGCTTGTGTTTTCTGTGTAAACACCAGGCCAAGCGCTGTGAGGCCATGGCGGGTGTCTTCGACATCGACCTGGACCCACCGGATGAGAATGTGTCGGACGACGAACTCGAAGACGGGGTACAAACAGTCCAGTACGCGTTAGCATTGATGCTAACGGCGGATTTACGCTCGAATGTTTAGCAGCGACGTCGACTTGCTAATACGAGCGAGGGCGGCATCCATTATCGGACACGGTCCTCCGCCCTGCGTTTCCCGCGAATTCCTGCATTCCAGCGAAATACGCCAAAAACGTCATTTTACACCATTCCCTCGATTTAAAGAGACGGTACACTCCATAGCGTCGTCACATGGGTTTCTTTGCGCATTTGGATTCGTTTTCAGCCAGTCTTCGCCACACGGGGTCTCTGCGTGGGACCGGGGAGCGCATACAGTTGCAAATACCCGATGTACAGCGGGAGAACCGTCTTTACAACGGTAGAAAATTGGTTAACGGGTGCCGACGACAATGCTACCGAGAGCAGCAAATTTACTGTCATTTCAAAGGTTAGTTTTGTTTATTCTGTGCTACTGTCCGATAAAGGAACTGGCCGTAGGCGTCTGTGATTGTTTACTCTTGACCAGTGGTTCTCAAACTTTCCCCACCAATTGAGTGACCAACATTAAAATAAAGTAACGTAGTAGGCCTACGTGTTCATTAAAAAAAACAATGGAAGTGTATTATTCCAAGCCACTGTAACAATATGCACAGTTGTAATATGTAGGAAAATAAAAATAAAAAAAAAACTACCGGCATAATGGGTTTATTCAAAAGCTTAAATGAAATTTGTGCTTAAATATAATTTTTCAAATGCAAACAGTTATAAAGTAAGAAAATGTACTGCACATAAAAAGTAAAACATGTACTTTATATATATATATATATATAAAAAAGTTGAAACAGGTTGTATGCATACCGACAAGCGTCATTTGTTGATTCTTTCGCGTACCAGTAGGGGGCGCTTGCATATACCACGAGTGGTACTCGTACCACGCTTTGAGAATCACTGCTCTAGACAAGCACTGTATGGGGGCGACACGGGTAGCGTAACTTGTCCATTTGGCATTATCGATGCGAGACGTGTGGATGTTACGTCCAAGTTTGTCTATTTACCGTATGTCTATTTAACTCGTCCACAACGAGGTTAATGACTTATTTCGCAAAATATTGTAACCGGAACGAAACAAAGCTAGAATCTATTTTAATTGTTGGAATTATTTTTCTTGGTGCCCAGTAACATCTTCAAGCTACAATATTGTAATGCTCAATATGCAAAGGTTTATTCTGGCTACACAAAAACAGAAGAAAGAATACAAAAAAAGTCATGCGAGAAAAAAAACATGAAATGTTTTATGCAGGGGAACCGTAGTCATACAATTCCAAGAAAAAAAATAACATTTGAAATGAAAACCAGCTTGTAATATGAGACAAAAGTGGCAATTGTACGTGGAAAAAGGGCATACAATGAAAGTTCAAATACTATGAGAAATAAAATCATAAAACTACGAGCATAAACGTATAATACCTGCGTCAATCTGAGGACAGCGGTATCCGGTCGAGTTAAACTTCAGTATACATTTGACGAAAAATGAAATCTGTTGTCAACATAATCATCATGATGACCTACAACGCTACTTTACAACACTTGTCATTACTATTAGTGTAGACAAAAACAAATGGTGCTCAACTAAGCAAGACTCATGTTTGTGCCAGTTGCCACCCAACCATGGCCAACGGCGCAGTAACTAACGGTCCTGCCTTGCCTTTTGAATGTTGGTATTTTCGTAAGGGTTTGCTGTTCCCCTTGTTTTCAGGGCGAGATCAGTGAATACATGGACCAATGCAGTGACTTTGACTTGTGAGTATCAACTGTTTGGTGCAAAAGGGAACGTGGCAAATCTGGACAACGGAAGCTGATCAAGCATTTTACTGTCTTGAATGTTTACTGTTGTGTGCTTTTGCATTTACAATGTCCAATTCTTTGCTAGAAGCAATACCCTCGATTGATGAACATTTGTTCACATGAACGTAATGACCGTTTGATAGCCAGGCAATTGCAGCGCCGGAGCACTGTTTACCTTTGTGCAAGGAATGCCAGCGGTTGAATCCTAACACACTCTCCAACTCATTCTAACACCCCAGCGGTAATTTGCCCTTAACTTCTTTCTCCCTCTTTTTTTTTTTTATTTGACCAGCAACATAGATGACTGCGAGAAGTTTGAGATTTCCGAGAACAGCGTGAACAAGGGAACTGAGCAGATCAGGCCTGAGTGCTTTGAGCTGCTGAAGGTTCTGGGAAAGGGTGGCTACGGAAAGGTGAACACTTTCGTACATCTCTTTCATTAAGGCAGTGGAAATTGTGCCTCACTCCTCAATGCCGCTGGGTCATTGAGCTGTTCCAATCCAAATACACACTGACTGCTGTGCATATTATTTTTAATATTACACACAACTCGCTATATGACGCAAAAACGGTTCTTCACCCACAATAATTGATATCTTTTTCAATGAAGTCCTCTCTGATACTGTCAATCGAAACATTGTCATCGTTATCTCTTGTTTTAGAGCTTATTGTCGAGATTATGCAACTGATAAAAATGTAGGAAATAATGCAATGTGGACAGCATTCCCCATTATAGTCACGGTTCATAATTCACAAATGTGCCGTTTTTTTTTTGGGATGACCTGTCCTCAGTTAGGGCGGCACGGTGGACGACTGGTTAGAGCGTCAGCCTCACAGTTCTGAGGACCCGGGTTCAATCCCCGGCCCCGCCTGTGTGGAGTTTGCATGTTCTCCCCGTGCCCGCGTGGGTTTTCTCCGGACACTCCGGTTTCCCCCCACATCCCAAAAACATGCATGAATTGGAGACTCTAAATTGCCCGTAGGCATGACTGTGAGTGCGAATGGTTGTTTGTTCCTATGTGCCCTGCGATTGGCTGGCAACCAGTTCAGGGTGTACCCCGCCTCCTGCCCGATGACAGCTGGGATAGGCTCCGGCACCCCCGCGACCCTAGTGAGGAGAAGCGGCTCAGAAAATGGATGGATGGATGGATGGATGTCCTCAGTTAGCAAAACTCACCTACCGGTATCTGCTATCTTTATGCTGAGGCCAAAGCCTCAGTCTAATATAAAAATATAGTGTTGCTTTTGGCCCCTCCTTGAGCAGTCACCTTGTCGTGGTGGAGGGGTTTGTGTGTCCCAGTGATCCTAGGAGCTAAGTTGTCTGGGGCTTTATGCCCCTGGCAGGGTCACCCATGACAAACAGGTCCTAGGTGAGGGACCAGACAAAGCACGGCTCAAAGACCCCTAATGATGACGAAAAACAATGGACTTCGTTTTCCCTTGCCCGGACGCGGGTCACCGGGGCCCCCCACTGGACCCGGGCCTGGTGGTGGGGCTCGAAGGCGAGCGCCCGGTGGCCGGGCCTGCACCCGTGGGGCCCGGCCGGGCACAGCCCGAAAGGGTAACGTGGGTCCCCCTTCCCATGGGCTCACCACCTGTGGGAGGGGCCATAGGGGTCGGGTGCAGTGTGAGCTGGGCGGCGGCCGAAGGCGGGGACCTCGGCGATCCGATCCCCGGCTACAGAAGCTGGCTCTAGGGACGTGGAATGTCACCTCTCTGGCAGGGAAGGAGCCCGAGCTGGTGTGTGAGGTCGAGAAGTTCCGACTAGATATAGTCGGACCCGCCTCCACACACAGCTTGGGCTCTGGTACCAGTCCTCTCGCGAGGGGTTGGACTCTCTTCCACTCTGGATTTGCCCACGGTGAGAGGCGCCGAGCAGGTGCGGGTATACTTATTGCCCCCCGGCTCGGCGCCTGTACGTTGGGGTTCACCCCGGTGGACGAGAGGGTAGCCTCCCTCCGCCTTCGGGTGGGGGGACGGGTCCTGACTGTTGTTTGTGCCTATGCACCAAACAGCAGTTCAGAGTACCCACCCTTTTTGGAGTCCTTGGAGGGGGTGCTGGAGAGCGCTCCCGCTGGGGATTCCATTGTTCTGTTGGGGGACTTCAATGCTCACGTGGGCAATGACAGTGAGACCTGGACGGGCGTGATTGGGAGGAACGGCCCCCCCGATCAGAACCCGAGCGGTGTTCTGTTATTGGACTTCTGTGCTCGTCATGGATTGTCCATAACGAACACCATGTTCAAGCATAAGGGTGTCCACACGTGCACTTGGCACCAGGACACCCTAGGTCGCAGTTCGATGATCGACTTTGTGGTCGTGTCATCGGACTTGCGGCCGCATGTCTTGGACACTCGGGTGAAGAGAGGGGCGGAGCTGTCAACTGATCACCACCTGGTGGTGAGTCGGCTCCGATGGTGGGAGAAGATGCCGGTCCGACGTGGCAGGCCCAAACGTGTTGTGAGGGTCTGCTGGGAACGTCTGGCGGAATCCCCTGTCAGAAGGAGTTTCAACTCCCACCTCCGACAGAACTTTGCTCATGTTCCGGGGGAGGCTGGGGACATCGAGTCCGAGCGGACCATGTTCCACGCCTCCGTTGCTGAGGCGGCCGACCGGAGCTGTGGCCGTAAGGTGGTCGGTGCCTGTCGTGGCGGCAATCCCCGAACCCGTCGGTGGACACCAACGGTGAGGGATGGCCGTCAAGCTGAAGAAGGAGTCCTATCGGGCCTTTTTGGCCTGTGGGACTCCTGAGGCAGCTGATGGGTACCGGCTGGCCAAGCGGAATGCAGCTCTGGTGGTCGCTGAAGCAAAAACTCGGGTATGGGAGGAGTTCGGTGAGGCCATGGAGAAAGACTTCCGGACGGCTTCGAGGAAATTCTCGTCCACCATCCGACGTCTCGGGAGAGGAAAGCAGTGCACCACCAACACTGTGTATAGTGGGGACGGGGCGCCGCTGACCTCGACTCGGGACGTTGTGAGTCGGTGGGGAGAATACTTCGAAGACCTCCTCAATTCCACCGACACGCCTTCCCATGAGGAAGCAGAGTGTGGGTTCTCTGAGGCGGGCTCTCCTATCTCTGGGTTTGAGGTCACCGAGGTAGTTAAAAAGCTCCTCGGTGGCAGGGCCCCGTGGGTGGATGAGATTCGCCCGGAGTTCCTAAAGGCTCTGGATGTTGTGGGGCTGTCCTGGTTGACACGCCTCTGCAACATCGCGTGGACATCGGGGACAGTGCCTCTGGATTGGCAGACTGGGGTGGCGGTCCCCCTTTTTAAAAAAGGGGACCAGAGGGTGTGTTCCAACTACAGGGGGATCACACTCCTCAGCCTCCCTAGTAAGGTCTATTCAGGGGTGCTGGAGAGGAGGGTCCGTCGGGAAGTCGAATCTCAGATTCAGGAGGAGCAGTGTGGTTTTCGTCCTGGCCGTGGAACAGTGGACCAGCTCTACACCCTCGGCAGGGTCCTCGAGGGTGCATGGGAGTTCGCCCAACCAGTCTACATGTGTTTTGTGGACTTGGAGAAGGCGTTCGACCGTGTCCCTCGGGGAGTCCTGTGGAGGGTGCTTCAGGAGTATGGGGTACCGAACCCCCTGATACGGGCTGTTCGGTCCCTGTACGACCGGAGTCAGAGTTTGGTCCGCATATCCGGCAGTAAGTCGGACTCGTTCCCGGTGAGGGTTGGACTCCGCCAAGGCTGCCCTTTGTCGCCGATTCTGTTCATAACTTTTATGGACAGAATTTCTAGGCGCAGCCGAGGCGTAGAGGGGGTCCGGTTTGGTGGCCTCAGTATTACATCTCTGCTTTTTGCTGACGATGTGGTTCTGTTGGCTTCATCAAACCGTGAGCTCCAACTCTCACTGGAGCAGTTCGCAGCCGAGTGTGAAGCGGCTGGGATGAGAATCGGCACCTCCAAATCTGAGACCGTGGTCCTCAGTCGGAAAAGGGTGGCGTGCCCTCTCCGGGTCGGGGATGAGATCCTGCCCCAAGTGGAGGAGTTCAAGTATCTCGGGGTCTTGTTCACGAGTGAGGGAAGAACGGAACGGGAGATCGACAGACGGATCGGCGCGGCGTCTGCAGTGATGCGGACTTTGTATCGGTCCGTTGTGGTAAAGAAGGAGCTAAGCCGAAAGGCGAAGCTCTCAATTTACCGGTCGATCTTCGTTCCTACCCTCACCTACGGTCATGAGCTGTGGGTCGTGACCGAAAGAACGAGATCCTGGATACAAGCGGCCGAAATGAGTTTCCTCCGCAGGGTGTGCGGGCTCTCCCTTAGAGAGAGGGTGAGAAGCTCGGTCATACGGTAGGATCTCAGAGTAGAGCTGCTGCTCCTCCGCATTGAGAGGAGCCAGATGAGGTGGCTGGGGCATCTGATTCGGATGCCTCCCGGACGCCTCCCCGGTGAGGTGTTCCGGGCACGTCCCACCGGGAGGAGTCCCCGGGGACGACCCGGGACACGCTGGAGAGACTACGTCCTTCGGCTGGCCCGGGAACGCCTCGGGATCCCTCCGGAAGAGCTGGATGAAGTGGCTGGGGAGAGGGAAGTCTGGGCGTCCCTGCTAAAGCTGCTGCCCCCGCGACCCGACCCGGATAAGCGGTAGAAAATGGATGGATGGATGGATGGTGTTGCTTTGGCATCATCTTGGGGCCTAGGAACTATGTTGAAGTGGGGGGAAGAGCTTCATTTAGTCAGGCCATAGTCTTGTCGAATAGAAAAAAAAGTGCTTTGCCACCATCTTGTTGGCTGTCGAGGCAATTATTGTATAACATTTTCAGGGCGGGGCATCAATTACTCGCGGAATAGCAGGGGAGCAATCAATTAATTCATTCTAGGCTCAAACTTTCTCTGTCGATACAGAACATTTTGTGAAAACGTTTTACATTAACTGTCATATATGTACACAGAGAAGTTACCTCGGGTTGAATAAAAAAAAAAAAAAAAAGTAAAACTAGTTACGAATGGAAGACAGCCTGACAAACCTAGAAAAGTGTGTACCCCGCCTCCTGCCCGATGATAGCTGGGATGGGCGCCAGCACGCCCGCGACCCGCGTGAGGAGAAGCGGCTCCGAAAATGGACGCATGGATGGATGATATTTGATTAAATATCGTTAGTCATATTGTCAGTCAGTCTGTCGTGCTGTGAATGATGGCCATCATCATACATTTCCCCGTTGCTGTCACTCGTACGCTTCTGCGGTGGCGGCACAAGTCAACAGAAAAAGCCCGAAGGAAAAAAGTGAAACACTTTCGCTGCTCACTTAGCGGAAGCCTCATGAGATTGATCGTGTTTTGTTTGAAGTATTTTTGTTTGGTCAGGTTTTTCAGGTTCGGAAGGTATCAGGTGCCACCTCCGGGAAGATATTTGCAATGAAAGTTTTGAAAAAGGTGAGTACAAATCATTTTTGTTCGTCATTCGGGTTTGCTGTCGGTATCCTCTTATGGATTTATCCATCGTGAGCTCTACTGCCTCCTAGTGTACATACTAAGCAGAGCAGTGTCATAGGGGTAGCATTATGTGACGAAGCACAAGCAGCCCTTATTTGTGGAGAATTAGCTCCCTTAATTACGTATCGGTTAAAGCCCAATGCCGCCTAATCATGTATAGTGTTTCACATGTGCCACAATGTGCCCTTTTTCTGTCCTGGTGACAGACTGGTGCATTCACTCGTGAAGCCACATGCGAGGAGCCGACCACCCAAAGTAACTGCAGAAGGCTTTTTTTTTTTTTTTTTTCTCCTCATGAAACCTCATAGTGGCTTTTACGCTCCGCTTGGCCTCTTAGCTTCAGCTGACACTAAACGATTGCCTGACTTGCTACATTCCCAGAAGCTTGAGGTTTTGGATAATGATGTGTTTATTGGCTTAATGAGGCTTCACTCTTGCTCTCACGCTGGGTGTCTGATTCCAGCGCTGTCACTGATGCGGAGACTTTAACACAATTCTAACGGGGCTAAAGGTATCGCCTGAATACTAATTGTGTCTTGCCTCCTGTGTTTTTCCGCCCTTTTTGTCAGGCCATGATTGTTCGCAACGCAAAGGACACAGCGCACACCAAAGCCGAGAGGAACATTCTGGAAGAAGTGAAGCATCCTTTCATAGTGGATCTTATATATGCCTTCCAGACAGGAGGAAAGTTGTACCTCATCCTGGAGTATCTCAGCGGTGAGCATTGTGATCAACATGCGCTATGAGCGTCGTCAGCTTGTCCCCCCTCAATGACATCATTGATGTAATCCATTTTACACGACTCGGGATGAGGTGGTGAAGTGTTTTTGTTTTTTTTTCCTTACGTGAATGCGTTTGACTGCGCTGACTGCAGGTGGGGAGCTTTTTATGCAACTGGAGAGAGAAGGCATCTTTATGGAAGACACAGCGTGGTGAGTTTCATGCGTTAGGCTACTCAGTTAAGCTTTAAGTCGACCCATTTACTGTTGTAGTTTTTTTTGAAAAATATTTATGGCCCGGAAGTGTTTTTCATATCATACATGCAAATCGAAATTCGCCGTTTTGAGCTCAAAATAGGCCATTTACGTGAATCGTATATATCCGAGGAGTTTTTCCTGGGGGAGCGGGAGAAGGGGGGGGGGGGGGCTTCGCTGACGTCATAGGCTGTTTCGTACTCCTTGAACGTTGGCAGCGAGATCCATTCCACACATCTACACACTGATGCAATTGTGTATATTACTCAGCAGCGGACTAATATGCGGCCTGAGGTTCCGCTTGTGCGCTCGGAACTTACTGTGGGTAAGTCACAGGAGTTGACGAGACCAGAAAAAAAAACATCCGGCGCTTCGCTGTTAAGAAGTAACGGTACTTTTCCTCCGTTGCAATGATCTAAATGTCGCTCGCTACTTTTATTTGTCAATGATTGCTTATTTATCAACTATTTCGCGCGCGAGACTACGACTTCGGCACAGAATGAAGTCACTTCAAATTCCGAAATGGCCTGATTTCAGCTGGAAAGTTCCAGTGCCCGCTTGGCTTTGAGAAACACACACGAAAAACGTTTAGAAAAATGCAATCCCACGTGAGATGTGATTGCCTAGACGAGAGAAATGTCTCATACTTCGAGAGTCAGTCCGATTTTGACCACAGATCCCTAAAATGTTGATGTTCCCAAATGAAGGTCTTAATTATGCTTAAAAATGATCAAATGGCACAGCATAACTATGAGCATCCATCCATTCTCAACACCGCTTATTCTGTTCAGGGGCGCCGGAGCCTATCCCAGCTGACTTCGGACAATTGATCAGTGTTCTTTATACCTTCCCTAAACCTGCACATTCTATGAAGCTAGCATCTTGTCTTCTTCTGTTTGACAGTTTTTACTTGGCTGAAATTTCAATGGCACTGGGTCACTTGCACCAGAAAGGCATCATCTACAGAGACCTGAAGCCTGAAAACATCATGCTCAACAACAACGGTACACAAACCTCACGTCTCTTTTTCACGCGCGGTCAAAATACATATTATTGTGTGACTGCCGAAGCAACCGTTCACGTGCCGAACGTGTTATTTCCCACTTAATATTCTTCAGGTTCACTTTTTAATCATATCTAAAGCATTTATTTTCAACAACTTTAGAATCAAAATAATGCAAAGCTGCCATTTGGGAAGGATAGCTCACTTTTCTCACCCCACAAACTCATCAATTCCGATACACTGGACAGAGACACATCACCACCGAGTATTTACCAAATATTTACATGATAGCTTTGCTGTTCTGTTGTTCTATTCTAATTTCTTTACAGCTATTTTAACAAGGCTACAACAGTTCTTAACATTCGCATGCAAAGGGGAATGTGATTTGTACTTTCAGGGCATGTGAAGTTGACGGACTTTGGCCTGTGTAAAGAGTCCATCCACGATGGGACGGTCACCCACACCTTCTGTGGTACCATCGAGTACATGTGCGTCTTGAGCATCTCGCCATGCAGGCTAAGGACCAAGCGGTGCAGTTTAGTTGAGTTAACCACAGAATGGTTCTGAACAGGTCAACTTTGATCAGGCCCGCATATCTGCTGTGGGCTTTGTAAGCGGGATGCTGCATCAGATAGATAGATAGATAGATGGCTAGATATATTAAGATAGGGACTTTTTCCAATTGAACTGCAATAAAATGAGTACTCTGCTGAACTGAACCAAATTGTACCGTTTGGTGGAATTGAGGCTTACACCCTCATGTGGAACAGCTGCTATACCATCTTAACCACCCCGCTCTTCTTCGTTAGGGCTCCAGAGATCCTCATGAGGAGCGGACATAACAGGGCAGTGGACTGGTGGAGCCTGGGGGCTCTCATGTACGACATGCTGACAGGAGCGGTAAGTACGCGCCGTCGCCTCCGCTTTCTGCTGAGTCAGCTAAACTGTGGCCTGAGCTGTTTTCCTGTTCTCCCGCAGCCTCCTTTCACTGGCGAAAATCGTAAGAAGACCATCGACAAAATTCTAAAATGCAAACTCAGCCTTCCACCTTACCTCACTCAAGAAGCCAGGGACCTCCTCAAAAAGGTGTACCGCAATGCTCCTCCCCTCCACCGCCAGCCTCAGGCTGCACAGTTTGCGTCTGCCGTACTGACGTTTGTTTTCTTCTCTCAGCTTTTAAAGCGAAGTGCCTCGGTGCGACTCGGGGCAGGGCCAAATGACGCTGCGGAGGTCCAGGTACATTTTTTTCAAGATGCATCAGAGGTCCAGCTCGCATTTTACAGGGGATGCTCTGTTTGCGACGGTACTGACGTACGAATTCAAGTTTCAGGGTTGCAAATGGCGAGCGATGAACTACAGGAGTTCGTGCAGTCAGTTGAGAGCACATTGTCACACGGCACAAGCAGGCATGCTCTGTCACTGTCCTACCAACTCTTTATCATTTGTTTATTTATGGCCTAAAAGTGCTTTTTTTTTTTTTTTTTTTTTTTAAATACAAGTATATACTGTAATTCTTACTTAATTGCTGTTAATGTAGGTTAGTGATAGAGTCCAGTACAGCGCGTTTTCACTTCAGACAACAATGACTTCACACAACAATGTAGATGGTATTGTTTGTGTTGCCTTCGGAACGAAAAAAACAACAACAAAAAAACCTGATTTTTCTGAATACAAACTCAGCGGTTTACTCGAGACGATGAATACACGGCCGTCATACTGCGTGAAACCGAAAAAGGGCAAACCGTATTCTCCTCAACGGATATGACGTCAGAGCGTTACGTGCAAAACAATTCATTTATCGCATTGAATAATTGTAAAATAATAAAAAAATAATTTAAAATTAAATAATTTCGCAAGAGGGAAAAAGATGTTGGAATGTCTACTAGTTCTAGTTTGCGTTGATCGGTAGCGCCTACCTGAGGGAAGGAGCCGGAAGAGCCGGTGACCGGGGTGCGGAGGGTCCGAGAGGATTTTGCACGCCCTTGTCTTGGTTCTGGCAGCGTGCAAGTCCTCAAGGGTGGGTAGGGGGGTACCGACAATCCTTTCAGCAGTTTTGATTGTCCGTTGCAGTCGGAGTTTGTCCTTTTTTGTAGCAGCATCAAACCAGACTGTGATGGAAGAACACAGGACCGATTCCATGACCCCTGTGTAGAACTGTCTCAGCAGCTCCGGTGGCAGGCCGTGCTTTCTCAGAAGCCGCAGGAAGTACATCCTCTGCTGGGCCTTTTTGAGGACGGAGTTGATGTTGGTCGCCCACTTCAAGTCCTGAGAGATTGTAATTCCCAGGAACTTGAAGGTCTCGACGGTTGACACAAGGCAGCTGGACAACGTGAGGGGCAGCTGTGGCGAAGGATGCCTCCTGAAGTCCACGATCATCTCGACAGTCTTGAGCGTGTTCAGCTCCAGGTTGCGTCGGCCGCACCGCAGCTCCGGCCGCTCCGCTTCCTGTCGATATGCAGACTCGTCACCGCCCTTGATGAGGCCGATGACAGCGGTGTCATCTGCAAACTTCAGGAGTTTGACAGTCGGGTTCGCTGAGGTGCGGTCGTTCGTGTAGAGAGAGAAGAGCAGCGGAGAGAGGACACAACCTTGGGGCGCCCCAGTGCTGATGCTGCGTGTGGATGAGGTGGCCTCCCCCAGCCTGACCTGCTGTGTCCTGCCCGTCAGAAAGCTGTAAATCCACTGGCAGATGGCAGGTGAGACGCTGAGCTGGAGAAGCTTGGATGAAAGGAGTTCAGGGATGATGGTGTTGAACGCTGAGCAGAAGTCCACGAACAGGATCCTCGCGTAGGTCCCTGCACTGTCGAGGTGTTCTAGGATGATGTGCAGTCCCATGTCGACTGCATCATCCGCAGACCTGTTCGCTGGGCAGGCAAACTGCAGGGGGTCCAGCAGGGGACCTGTGACACTCTTGAGGTGGTCCAGCACGAGACGTTCAAAGGACTTCATGACCACAGATGTCAAAGCGACAGGCCTGTAGTCATTCAGACCCGAGATTGCAGGTTTCTTGGGGACTGGAATGTTGGTGGAGCGTTTGAAACAGGATGGAACTTCGCACATTTCCAGAGATCTATTGAAGATCTGAGTGAAGACTGGAGCGAGCTGGTCCACGCAGACTTTGAGGCAGGATGGGGACACATGGTCCGGGCCTGCCGCTTTGTTAATCTTCTGTTGTTTGAAGATGCGTCTCACATCCTGTTCATGGATGGTTAACGCAGAAGTCAGAGGTGCGGTTGTGGTCGCGGGTGCGGCCGGGTGGGTGTGTGGTGTGAAACTGTCCTTTTCAAATCTGCAGTAGAAGGTATTCAAGTCGTTGGCTAGTGTGCTATTGTTCTCAGCTTGGGGGGATCGTCGCTTGTAATTAGTCAGCGATTGGAATGCATTGCCAGACTGATTTAGAGTCGTTTGCGCTAAATTGATTTTCCAACTTTGCTGTATGGTTCCTCTTTGCAATGTTAATTTCTTTAGTCAGCTGGTTTCTAGCTCAATTATACAGGGCCCTGTCCCCGCTCTGATATGCGTCCTCCTTAGCTTGGCGAAGCTGCTTAAGTTTAGCAGTGAACCACGGCTTGTTGTTGTTGTTGAATGTGCGAAATGATTTTGTTGGTACACAAACCTCTTCACAGAAACTGATATAGGATGTGACAGTGTCCGTATATTCATCCAGGCTGCCGGCTGAATTTTCAAAGACACTCCAGTCTGTGCAGTCTAAACAGCTTTGAAGTTCCATCTTGGCTTCATTGGTCCACTTTTTGACTGTTTTCACTGTAGCCTTCGCACATTTAAGTTCTCGCCTGTACGTCGGTATTAAGTGAATTAAGCAGTGATCAGACGAGCCCAGGGCTGCACGACGTATAGCACGGTATGCGTTTTTTACCGTAGTGTAGCAGTGGTCTAAAGTATTATTTTCCCTGCTAGGACAGTCGATGTGCTGCTTGTATTTAGGGAGTTAGTGATTGAGTTTAGCTTTGTTAAAGTCCCCGAGAATAATGAGGGGTGAGTCCGGGTGGTTTTTTTTTCAATTTCGTTGACTTGTTCGGCGAGCGTTAGCAGTGCGGCGCTCGTGTTAGCTTGAGGCGGTACGTAGACTCCAGCCAGTATGAATGATGCGAACTCACGTGGCGAGTAGAATGGTTTACAGTTTAAAAATAGCGACTGCAGTGTGTGCTGAGCACCGTGACGTCCGTACACCATTTTTCTTTGATATAGAGGCATATCCCGCCGCCCTTTGTTTTCCCCGATGATTCCATGTCGCGGTCCGCTCGATGAATGCGGAAGCCGGGAAGCATGACGGCGCCATCGGGTACAGCGTCGGAAAGCCAGGTCTCCGTGAAGCACATGGCCGCGGAACGTCCGAAGTCTTTATTGGTCTTTAGGGAGCGTACATTCGCACTGGTAGGCGCCATCTTGGATTGTAAATAATTGTAAATAATACAGTGGAAACATAATAATAAATTATTTGATGTCTGTCAGTTTAAAAAAAAAAAAATCTAACGTGGCCCTTGAGCACAAAAGCTTGCCCACCCCTCCACTATCCCCTTAGACTGCCCAGTGATTCATCAATCCAGTTCCTATGCCGCTTGTCCTCATTGGGGTTGGGGGCTGAGCTGGAGCCAATACCAGCTGACTCTGGGCAAGAGGCGGGCTACACTGCTTGCTCGTCAGTTGCAGATTTTATTATTATCAATTATTTATGGATTTATTTAAGTCTTGTAATTTGGCAGACTCATACCAATCGAAGCAGGCACGTACGAACGGGATGTTGTTGTCATTTCCTCCAGGCACACCCTTTCTTCCGCCATACCAACTGGGAGGAGCTCCTAGCACGCCGAGTGGAGCCTCCATTCAAACCTTTCCTGGTGAGTTCATCCGGCATACAGCGCCGTGCTCCCTGACCCGAACCTGAAAAACGATCAACTTCACTGAGCCGCTTACTTTGGCAGCAATCGGCCGATGACGTCAGCCAGTTTGACTCCAAGTTCACCAGCCAGCCTCCGGTGGACAGCCCGGACGACTCCATGCTCAGCGAGAGCGCCAATCAAGTCTTCCTGGTATGGCTTTGTTGTCTCACTCTTGCTTCATTACTGTTTTTGTCAAATGATATGTGCAATTATTCACTTCAAATTATGTGCAAATGGGCCTAGTGGCCAGCGTGGAGGAGGTTAGCACGTCTGCCTTACGTTTGAGAGGTTTTACCGGTTTTTGCATTTTCTACCAATGCTTGCATTGGTTTTCGCCGACATTGCGAAAACGTGCATGTTCGGTAGGGGTTGGAACTACCCGACTAATCGACTTTACTACTCCGCAATGGAAGCAGAGTTGCTTGCTGCAACAGATAAGTGCACTGAATGAAATTAGTCTGTCACCTTAAGTGATTGAAATTGCCTTCTATTTCTGAATGGGCAGCTTTTCCAAGTGCTCCCTGATTTAGGGGATTATGGGGGAGAAAAGCCAGACTCGAGCTGGATTTTGAAACATTTTTCAGCCCACACTACCGAAATGGAAGGCGAGAGAGTTATTCCACCGTACGCAAAGAGGTCTGTGATTATTTGCAAATACCACAAAAGCTCACCAGGCAGAATGGCTGCTGTGGTGGGCCCAGAACGACGACCGGTTTCTTTGTTTGACAAAGCTGTGAAACTGTTACCGGGCTATTCGAGCGGCAACATTTTTTTTCCTGGATGGAAGTAAAATAACACAACAGCGGGTGAGTACGTCACCCAGCCCCCGTCCATGCACTTTTTGCACCAGAGGGTGGCAGAACTTTATCTGTCTGGTGCGTTTTGTCTCCTGCTCCAACATGGGTTCCAAATCCTTATCCTCACTAGGGTCCCCGGGGGTGCTGGAGCCTATCCCAGCTATCTTCGGCTCACCCTGAACTGGTCTCCAGCCAATCGCAGGACACATAGAAACAAATAACCATTCACACTCACATTCATACCTACGGACAATTTAGAGTCCTCAATTAACCTACCATGCATGTTTTGGGGATGTGGGAGGAAACTGTAGTACTTAATGTTTTAAGGGAAGAAGGTGTGTCATCTGCATACAAATATAGTGTACAAGAGCGGCAACCTGTGGATGGTTTTCCATTTTTCAACAAGTTTGTTTGACCAGAATCCGGTAATTGGTGCCATCTGGTTAAAAGAGTCCTCTTCCTGTAAGCTTCCCTCACTGTCGCGCCACATTGCTGGGATTCAGCTGACAGTGTGTTTTATTGCTCGTCGCAGGGTTTCACATATGTGGCTCCGTCGGTCCTGGAAAACGTCAAGGAGAAGTTCTCGTTCGAGCCAAAGGTCCGCTCGCCTCGCAAGTTCCCCGGAAGCCCGAGGACGCCTGTGAGGTGACCACAAATTTGCTTTTCCCCCTTTTGGACACAATCTTCACCCCAGTGAATGTTATTTATTTAAATTTGCATAATACATATATGTAGAGAGATAAAAATGATGTTTTTTCCCCCCCCACTTCTTGATTTGCTTTATTTCTCTATTATTTTTTTCTCATTTAAAAAAAGAAGTGGTTCTTTTAAATTGTTCAATAAAATGAGCCGTCAAACTGCATGGTTCAGCTGGTCCATGTCTGTTGTACAGGTGAGGCACGGCGACCTCATAAAAATATTTGCAGCACATACCGTCATTTCTCATGTATAGTGCACACCCATGTATAATACGCACCCCCAAAGTTAACCTCAAAATTCTAGAAAACCCTTCTACCTATGTATAATGCATTTTTACAATGCATGATTTTGCTTCTACCCATATGATCAAAACCTGAAGTATTTCAAATAATTATTCTGAAGTTTTAGGTTAATTGAAGACTCTAAAATGTCTGTAGGTGTGAATGTGAGTGCGAATGGTTGTTTGTTTATATGTGCCCTGCGATTGGCTGGCAACCAGTCCTCGCCTCTCGCCCGAAGATAGCTGGGATAGGCTCCAGCACGCCCGCGACCCTTGCGAGGATAAACGGGACGGAAAATGAATGAATGAATGAATATTCTGAAGTTAAGCACTTTTATTTGAACACATAATACTGTCTTTTTATTTACTTGCTCTTATTTTGAAACACACCTACACCTTTTTCATAACCTCTCGGTGGCAGTGGCAAATTGGAATTAAAGTGTACAGCGTTTTCATAACCTCTAGATGGCGGCATACATTTTATAAAAATGTGAAAGTTTTTATTTATTTTTTTTTTTTGTTCATTTTCCCCCTATACCTATGTATAATGAACATTATTAACTTTTGACAATTTTGTGAGGAAATAAATGTGCATTATACACGAGAAACTACGGTACCTGGGGTCGAAGGTATCCAACACGTCGACAAATCATTGTTTTTGCAATCTATAAACGGGCAACAATGTTTTTGGCAGTGCTTGGCAAGATTGACTCTCTGATTGCCTTCTACTAGGCTCCATTTTTGTCATATGTAAAATGATTCCGTAACATAATAGACAGATATATTTTCTCTTTCTTAGATGTTTTAAATTGTCAGAAAAGTCGCTAAATATTGCATAATCTAAATACACCATAACTCCCTTCACACACAGGATGTGGAGTTTTATTGTTTAAAACCGACTCATAAAACAAAATAGGAATAAACGTATATTGAACCACTAAACTGTTCAACCAAACCATAGAAATTTGACTAACAAAAGTCTGCTAGCTTGATGCAAATAAATATTACGACAGGCTTATGGAAATGAGCATTGCACATATGACAATACTCATAGGCGTGTATTGACTCGCCTCTGCGGGAACAACAGCAACAACTAAAAAGATGGTGGAAAATAACTGTTTTTTTTTTTTTTTTTAAACGAAACTCCTGAACTCACTACAACACAGTTCATACCAAGATGCCACAAAAGGGCAGCAAAGTGCTACTTTATCAACATGAAGCTCCTCAAGTCGCTTCAACATAGTTCCTTGGCACCACGATGGCGGCCAATATTTTTTATTGCTATGGCCTGAGCACAAAAACACAGAACAGGACTCTTTCAGCGAATAAAGAGGAAATTCAACGTTGTAATGTTCCAAAATAACAGCAGCTTCTTTCCCGTGTCGCAGCCCGGTGAAGTTCGCACGGGGCGACTGTTGGCCGCGGGGACCCTCCGCGGAACAACCCATGGAGGTGTCCACAATGGAGCAAATGGACACGAGCAGCAGCAGCAGCGGCGCATCGGAAGCCTCGGCGCCGCTTCCCATCAGGCGGCTGTCCAGCACGAGCGCGCCGCTCTACAAAAAACAAGCCTACCCGATGAACTCCAAACGACCGGAACACCTCCGGATGAACCTATGACGCTCAGACACTTCCTTTTGCTTCTTGTCCTCTCGGACAAATAATTGGGCCGTCACTGTTAACGTCATCACCAGCTCTTCTGTCTCTTGGTCTCTCTCCAAAATCTTCAGCGGTGCTTTTTGGGGAGAGTCACCGACCGCTTTGCTTATTGGCCGTCGGTTTGGTTTCACGGTGCTCTTCTTTCCTCAACTTCGGACTGTTTTGCTATCCACAATGAACATGGGGTGAAAAAAGTCACACTGTTCACCTTTCACTTTGTGCTGAATGTAAAAAGACTCTCAAAGTATGAAATGGCGTAGAGGCCAAAAAATTTACCTCTCACATAAACCCCGAAAACTCAGAAAAACTGCAGCATTCCAAAAATACTCTCACTACCCCCCCCCCCCCCCCCCCAAAAAAAAATCACACTCACCAAAACCTCTCATTCTCCTGAAGAAAACTCATATAAAAACCAAGAAACCTCTCACACTAACCAAAACTATTTTCATACATTAAACCTTAGTCACATCAAAACCCTCTCACATACACACACACACAAAAAAACACCAAAATAACTAAAAAAGCTTAGTCACACCAAAAACCCTCTCACATTCACCCAAAAAAATTTTTAAAAATCACATTCGCCCAAAAAAAAAAAACTCATACTCACTAAAATTCTCTCTCACACACACAAAGAAAAATCGGGAGAGGACCTTTGGTGAATAAGACATCACTTTTCTGATGTTAGAGTTTTGGGGGAATTTTTGGGCACGTGTGAGAGGTTTTTTTGGTGTGAGTGAGAGGTACAGTAGTGTAAGAAAGTGTTTGCCCCCTTCCTGATATCTGATTTCTCACACATTAAAGGTTTCCCATCACCAAACAGGTTAAACTATTAGTCAACGACAACATAAGTAAACACAAAAAGCAGGAAAGGGGCATTCACCTTTTCACACCTTTATATTTTGGTGAGGGTGAGAGGTTTTTTGAGTATTTTTGATATGTGAGGTTTTTTTGGGTGCACATGACAGGTATTTTGATGAGTGTGAGAGGTAACTTACAATTGACCGTCAGTATTTGGCACCTCAAATTAAAGCCTTTACATTTCTACATCGAATGTTGAATGTCAGTTCAGAATGACATGAATCTTGAGTCTTTGTGGACTCAAACCAACATTAATACTCGGTTGAGTGTAAAACCTTTAACTGCTGCTGTACGAGCCTGTGGATTGAAGCCACTGAATGCGTTTTATTTTATTTTTTTGTGACGCTTATTGATGTGTTTTTGAACGTCTCGAATCATTTCCTCTGAAACGTGGGAACCAAAATCTCTTGTTTCAGTGAACCAAATGCTTTATACTTTCTCTAATAGGTTTCAAACGATGGATCGGTGTTAAATTTTCTTCCATCAGCATTGTTAAAGCATCAATTTTTAATTTGTTAGCGTGCTCATTTTTGGGCCATTGGCTCACACTATGCAAACTACTATGTATGTATTGTCTAGTCTTATACAGACAGCATTAGAGTAATTTCAAAAGAAACTGTAATGACATACATGCTCATTATGATTTTATTCACACAAAATTGGTCAAACAGCACAGAGAAATGCAGCTTTTTCTTTTTATAGTCAGCGGCTCACATCTTCCAGTATTTAACTTTGTGTGGCATTATATTATGTATATATTTTTTTAAATTATTTTATTTTCAAGTATATAATGTATATTACTGTTCTCACCTGAAACTTGAACTTTTTGCTATGCTGGAAGAAACGAGCAGCATACAAAAGCAGTGTGGATGAAACCGTGTGCGTGCGTGCGCACGCTTGTTTTTAGCTGCATTTGCTCGTTGGCGATTGATGTGAAGTGACTTTAGTTTTTTTTATTTTTGGTTCAGGATCACTAGTATCTGATTACATGCAATGTTTGAGGTCCAACAATGTAAGCCTCCATGGAGATGTTTGACAAACTATCCTCTATGTTGAGAATTGCTTTTAATCACTGTTGGGCAGTGAGAAGAAATGTAAAGTTAGTGAATGTTACATCTGCTTCTGGTTTTTATTTTTTTTAAGTGTGTTAGCTTGTCAATAATAAGAATGAAATGTCATTTGGCTCAGTGTGTTCTCTGACATCCTTAGAAAGGTTTTACACCACCACCTCACGGTACCTTTTGGCACGGTATCAAATAATCCCACGTGAAGACAATCATTTTGAGTTCATTAGATAAAACACATCAATCCTTCAAATGCAAAATTTTATTCAGATAGTTCATGGAGTGAAATGGACAAAAACAGTGGATCTATTTCCTTACATAAAATATATCTAGTTCTTTGGGCATTTTTTTTTTTTTTTTTTTTTTTACAAGGAAGCTACATCGCCTCTGTAAAAATATTCAAAAACTTGTAAAATCTTGCGAGCTGTGCTGCAGCACTTTTTTGATATAAACTAGAAAAATAGCACCAGGCTTACATATGCACCGTGCCTGTCCATCATCACCTGATACAGGCTGGCTGGGAGTTTGTGGAACCTCTTCCAAAGGCATTGCAGTGTGCAATTTGCCTGCAGTTCCAAAGCAACTTGAAGAGAAGATGAAGACGCGTCACCAGCAATCACTCGGGTCAGAGGTACGTGCACATCTGCTTACCTCCAACTCACATCATTAGATCAAATGTAGAGCTGGATAAGACTTTACAATTATCTCTTGAAAACTGTTACCCAGGAAATGGTTGAAAAAATATTTTCTTGTATTTACAGTCAAAGAATACTTTGGAAGAACAACATGCAGGCCCGAGGATAAATATAATCCAATGCAAATCAAACATGAACTAGATGGCGGGGGGTGAAATAATTGAGGATTTAACATAGGGTAAGCTATCGTTTGAATTTAAAGACCCTGTAAAGTGAAGTCAGAGATTTGTTTCTAAACACATTTTACGATTGAAGATAATTGCTAAAAACCTGCAAAGACAGAGAAATATATAGCACTTCACTCAATTGTGGCGATACAGCGTTAAGCCTTTATGCCATTTCAGTTTTCCAGATTTTTGGGGAGTGGCTAAAACAGTGCCGCATCGTGCTTTTTGGAGTTCGGCATGAGTCACCCTTCCCCATTTATACAAGAACTTGATTCGTTTGCATCAACAGTTAGACGGTGCCAGTGCGACATGCAGTTAGGTAGCCAACTATGCCTGCACCCCACAAATACGTCAGCTGGCGTGGACGCATGAGAGCGCTGCGTTGTCGGCCGTGAGTGCATTCGAGTCATGGGAGAGAAGGCGGAAGAATGAGGTAAGATCGTCTGAGACCCGAGAGAACGGCTTGATTTTTCATGATTTTGAAGCCTCATTTCATATACTTGGTAATATTTTTAATCACTCAAATGTGGCAGGGGTGTTCACACTGTCTGGCGTATATATGATATGTAGCTTCACTTTACAGGGACTTTAACGACAGTGAGTGGCCCCAGAAATGAACAGTGTTGAACAAGTTGGACAATCAAGCAAGGTGACATTCAGTAAATCTGCAGGTGCGGGGATGTGGCTCCATCTCTCCACTCGTACACCTTCTCTGTGATGACGGTGCGGCAGAGGGGGCAGCTCTTCTCCCGGTTAAACCACAGAGCGATGCATTCGTCACAGAATATGTGCTGCGCAGTGAGAGACGTTCGTTTGACTCGTCTGCGTGCGGCTAAATGACGGAAATGACGACGAATGTACCTGACAGATGAGCGCTTGAGGCTCCCTGTACTCTCCCTGACAGATGGGACACACGTCTCCGGCCTCCGTGCACTGGCTCCTCGTGGCTGCTGTCCCTGTATGCTAAAAAGTAACAAAAAGCACGCTATTCAGTACAATCGGCACTTTGGACGAGAGGCGAGCTCGTTCGCCAGTCATTCCGGAAAAAAAAGCCTTGCGTTGAAAGCCTTGCAAAGGCGAGGTACCGGGGGTGCACCAACTCGCTCAACTGACCTCGCTCTTTAGAAAGATCCTCGCGGTTTTCAGCAAAGACGTCCACTGCCCATACAGTCCTAAAAGCTGCACGGAAATAATGAATACAGAACATATCCGAAGATGATGATGTAATATAGTCACTGGATTTGAGAAGCCTCGTACCTTCAGTATAAGGTAGAGCAGAGCCAGCAAAACCCCCACAGTGAGCGCCGGGGCGCCGTCGGCCTCCCGGTACGTGACAAGGTAGCGGAACCAGAGCGGCGCGGGGGCTACGGCCTGGTAAACCTGAGCCAATTCCTCGCTCAGCAGCAGCCAGCGTCCCTGCACATAATCATTACATGTACAGTAGCAGACAATTTTCTTTTTTTAAATACAGCATTTAAGAATTGAGCAGGTCAAGAAGCACACTCCTCTTATGTATATATAAGAAATCTAACCGAACCCCACATAAGCAAGCACTTGGCCATAGAGGCACGGGGAAAAGCTCCCACTAAGGAAGAAACCTCATACGGAACGCACGCTCTGTGGGGACCTCGGAGAGTTGGGTTCAGGTAGAGCAGAGCAGGACGGGCAACTTAAACGATGGAGGGCGCCACAATTGTTCATTAGTGCTACAAGGGGGCCACATAGGACTGCGTACTTCCTAACCTGATGTATGACAAAAACGCCATTTTAAATAAGGGCAAAGTGTGTATGACAGTTTTTTTACTGAACCAATGTACATCACAGTTGCAAATGCATATATATATATATATATATATATATATATATATATATATATATATATATATATAAAAAAGATCCACTCTTCAAGGTTTGAAAGCAATGGGATGGAACATTGTGTCTACGGTGCCTCAGGCAATGTGAAATATGAACCCAAATCATCCACACATTCCTGAGTTGCAGACTTTTTTTTTTCTGCAGAGAGGCCTGAAATCTGGTCATTCGAATTTCTCGAGGTCATCTACGTCGCTAGTGAAGATCTCCGCCTACCCGAGCCAGCGCTGTCGACATAACAAACAGGTGTGCTTCACGGAAGTGAGACTTGGGGCTTCTACACGGAGGCAACCAATCAGAGGGAAGGGGGTGGTCTTAGCCAATGATGGTCAAAGCGGATACAAAACTGGATCAAACAGAAGTAAGAGTCACAGGGGCCTTTTTTTGGACGTACGTATGACAAAACCAAAGTGTTTTGTGGAATTGACACTTTTATACTAAGTCCATGTTAGAGAGTCACTCTGTGGTTTGTTGAATGTGTGTCTTATTTATCCGTCAGGTTACATTTATGTTGCCCTCCATTTTCATGAAACCCTGACTGTGACACAGTATTTAATATTGGAAAAAAAAAAAAGTGATTTGTTTTATATCGTGATTGGTGAATATATATCGATAGACTGATAGACCATCGTGATAGGATTTTTTTTCCATATTGCCCATCCCTACTCCGTAGTGTACTGTATTTTGCTGCACCCTTTAAGTACTTCGGGATCAGCCATTTCTATGTCCTTCAAAACGTTTGACGACAGAACCACAAAGATACGCTAAATCTTGATGGCAACAGCAGAATACAATTCCATGCATCCTTTTCCATAGCACTTGCAGGTGAACTGGAGCCCATCGCAGCTGACCTTTTTTTTTACATTTCAAAACCAATCAGTTTCTCTCACCTGTACTCTGTAATTGACCAGGGAAGCAGGCAGCAGCAAGAGAAGGCACTTGATCCCCATACAGAGGAATTTTATGATGAAGTTGGTGATGCCAACTGCCCACAGGACCTCCCAGAATCCCAGAGGCTCAATAGTTGGACTGAGGAATAAAAGGCTTGAGGGCGATAATGGCCCATGAAAAACAGTTCAAACAGTTACTGTTCATGTTTTAACATGAGCATCCACCGCTCACACAGATGTTTACTGAATCGAAAACCGAGACATTACCAGTTGTAAAGTGCCTGAGGGAGAAAGGTGTAGTAAAGCAGGAGCGTGGAGGAGACCAGGAGCAGCAGCAGCCACACACAATGCAGCTTTGCACGTCGATCCTGAGGGTGGTCAAATACAGAATGCACCCCAGCTCTATCAAGGTTGGGAACCGCTGCTTTGGGATACGATGCATAATACGACCTTGAGTATAATGCGCACCCCCGAAATGGACTGTAAAAATGAGGAAAACCCTTCTTCCTATGTATAAGGCACACCCATGACTTCCATTGACGTTTAGATGAAATAAATGTTCGTGGGGATCCTTCCCTAATATGTTTTCCGAATCAATTCTGATCAGTATTAATATGAATACTAATGCTTACGTGTTCTGAAATAATGAATGTAATATTGTGGCGCACCCTAGTGTTTAGTTTTAACACGGTGGCTTTATGAAGGTATTTTCCACCTCCCACGTGACCATTGGCATCATCAGCCGGCTTGCACAGCGTACTGAAAGCTAGAGAGCTCAAGTGTCCGGATAACACGTTGACTCTTGGTGCAAGATAATAATAAAAAAAAAAAAAAAAAAAAATGTAAATAAAACACACATAAGCGCAATTAAAATTCACATTATTACAGCTACTTATGATATTTGGGGACTAACTGACATAAAACAGTATGTGTGTTTATCCCCCATCTGCAGCTTATGTTGTGTCTTAACTATTTTTTTATTATTATCTGGCACCGGGAGTAAATGTGTTATCAGGGGACATTACCTCTGTAGCTTTCAGTACGTTGTGCGAGCCGAATGATATGCCACTGGTCGCGTAGGAGGTGGAAAATATATCCGGAAAGCCGCAGTGTCAAAACTAAACACTAGGGTGCATTAGAGCAGTGATTCCCAACCAGTGTGCCGTGACAGAACAAATAAATGCTCTTCAATTAGATGTCAGGAAGTACATACAGTAATTAATGTATGCACTTTTTGTTTGTTGGTGTGCCGTGAGATTTTTCAATTGTAAAATATGAGCCTTGGCTCCATAAAGGTTGGAAATCACCGCATTAGAGCATAAACACTTAAATACAATATAGGAGTAGATGCATGACTGCATTTTAAATATGAACCGAAATAATAAAAGCAAGAATTCACAAGATTTAAAACTAATTAATGGCTGTTCTAAAACACTACTCGTGTACCTCATTTCACTGCGAAGGAATTTCCTAACGTTTCCTATCCCTGTATGTATAATGCGTACGATTGCTTTTCAAGATTTTTGGGGGAGAAAATGCGCATTATACACAAGAAGTTACAGTAGCTCTTTTTGCAATTTTCCCACTCGTACCTGGAGAAACACTTGCGTTTGGATGCTTTTATTCACGTACAGAAAAGTTGTGAAGAGGCCAACACCAACTGCGAGTCCTGGTGAAAGAGGAGAAGCCATTACACTAGCTGACTGGATATGAATGTCTGTTCAATGTATAGCTGGATTAGCACTGCATGGTTTAAGCGGCACAATTCAGATGTCCATCATGGCAGCATAAATAGAAGACAAAATTGTGGATACAAACTTGATATGAATGTTCTATTTATACCTTTCCATAAATTCCCCTCCAATTCCCAGTTAAGTTCCATTGCAAGCTTCCATTTTGGAATATTTCCAAAATTGCTCTGTCCCATGGAAATGTACTAGAAAGTTTGCAGAAATTTACTGGAAATTTTTCCACCCTTCGCGATCTTAATCGGGTAAAGTGGGAATTGGACACTTGGACCTGAAGTGTAAATCCAGCCTATGAGTCTGTTTACACTCACCTAGCGCATGCTGGATGACCAGTTTAGCGCTCAGTATGACAAGAAAAGGAAGACTCTTTTGGAGCCAGCGAAACAGGCAGCGTAGCTCCGACAGTGAGGTACTGGGCTCTCCGGAGTCCGGATCGCCGGAGTCGTTCGAGTCGGGCTCGGAAGCGGGGTGTCGCTGCCAACGAGAGTGTCCGTGGGAATGGGCGTGGCTGTGGGTGTTGACTCTGGATCTCCTGGCAGAGGCACCTCTGCCGGAATCGCCCAGTGCGCCGCCACTCATGGATACGCGCACCTCATTGGTGTCGGGGTGGGCAGCGGCCGAGGCACCGCAGGGCGTCGTCCCGGTGGGAAGCTCTGCTTGCAGAGTAAGGGATAAACCATTTCTCGCATGAGTGGCCTCCTGGCTGGAATTAGGCTGCATGACAGTCGGAGACTCCCTCACTTTCACAGCTCTTCTGGACACAAAAGATAAAGCTTTAGAACTTCGACTGGCAAGTGCCAACTTGCTCAACTCATTAGAAGCTGAGCAAACGACTTCCTGTTGAACAGCATTGTCCTCTCTTGGATGCCCAACACAGATGAGTCTAACTGTTGAATGGGACGTATTACGGAAAATGTACTTGGTCTCTGGAACGTCCACCCACGCGCGAAGTGTAAAATTAAACGACCGAGTAAATCTCTAGCTATCTGCCTATTTCTGAAAATGGGCGCGTGAGAGAGCCCACATGCACTTCCGCTGTTAACTGGCTAACTGTTAGCCAGTCCACGTGTATGAATGTGCTTATTAAGTGTTACTTCAATAAAGTGTTTGAAAGTGCACTTATAGCTATGTCCATCCTTGATCACTTGCAGGGGCCTTACAATACATTCTAACTAGGCTGGTAGCTTATATTAAATTAGCTAACAATGTTTAAATTATCTTGTGTCAACGATCATAAACGTGCTGTTGTGTAAGCCAGTTCTGCTTTGCAGGATTGACACATTATTTTTTAGGTGTGAAATAATCCCAAACTTTGGACAATCTCTCCCGGCAGTAAATGGTGTGAGATGAGGGCTAGCTTGCTTGCATGAGAGAACCCTTTAAAAACTGGCTGATTTCAGCAAGACAAGAGGAGGGTGTGTTAAGTGGTCTATAATGTTTACTCAGAGTATTTTGATAAATGCATGTCACAGACGTGTTATCCTTGAAAGACAATGGAAGTATAATGGTCGCGTTGTCCTATAATTGCTGTAGGTTTGACTACCCCTGAGAAGGTCTGAAAACAGAACTTTGTGCTCTTAATGACTGCCAGCCTTCCCAGTTAACATGGATATTTGACTTCTAAAGCCGTCAATGGCAGTGAATGAACAGATACATAGTCACACATAATCGAGCTCATTTCAATTGAGCTCCTGAGCACAAGTTACGAAGACGCATAATTACTATTCTTGATACATACACCAACTTTAGTCAGGGAAATAAAAAAATAAAAGACAGAAACATTCTCCCGAGTTACGAGAGTTGACGACAGGGAAATGTCGTTAGCATTAGCTCGCAGCTCTTTTCTCTCAGGCCACTTCGAGCGGCTTCGAGGGCGTCCGCTCACCTGTCATTCTGCAAGCGCAGTTTCATGGTAACCGTTTAGTCGCCATTTAACGCCAAACGTCCAAAAACGCCAAACGAAAGAAAAGCAAAAAAGCAAAACACTGAAGCTGTGGACTTTCCAGCTCAGCCATAAACCCAGAGATGACGTGACAGCAAGCTTCCTCTGATGGTGGAGCTGGAGGGTTTTGGTGTCAAGTGCTGCACTACCGCCACCTAGCGTTTCAATTCCCTGATTCATTTCATCAGTGCAGCTCTGACTCGAGAGAAGCGCAACACGTTCGACCAGCTCTTTTGTTCCAAATTTGGATGAATCCTGCTATGCGCTGCAGTGACGTTCAAGGAACACATTGTGTTTCCAAGAAGGGACGTTCAAGAACAATTGATTTTTATTTTTTAGTATTTTTGTGTCACTTTCTTTGTGTGACTTTTCGTATAACTCGAGAATCATTGAGGACGAGAGAACGATTGCCATAAAAATGGAGTACATACGCTTGGGAGATTATTATTATTATTTTCTTCTTTTTTCTTTTTTTTATATCCAACATACCAGAGTAAATCACAGTTTGAAACAAAAAAAAAACCTGTTTGCAAGCGTCTCTTCGTTGGGCAGCATTCTCCTTCTCCAGCAGGGGGCGCTTTATGATAACAACTGGAAAAGCAGCTCACAAGATCCCAAATTGAAATGACATCTCTAGCTTCAATCTCTGATGCTAAATTGAAACACAAAGACTAATGCAGGCCTATTCTGTCACTATGCAGAACGAAAAGCGAGCTGGGATTTTGTTCATTCTCATTTGCTGCTAATTAGCTCGCACAAAAGATCTGAACATTTCGGTGAATGAATGCCATCAAAAGTGGCGACAAGTGAAATGAGACCCCCGCAGTACACAGGTGCTGAATGTGAAGAAAGTCTTTGATAATGACCTTTGCCCAACCGCGCTCTCCCCCTCTTCTCTATGCATCGTCCTCATCTTCCTCTTCAGGCCCTGAAGCCATATAAACAGTTTTTTGGGTTTGCCAGTCCAAAGGCATTCCTGCACACTTCAGTTGGCCCCCTTTTCTCTTTCATCTCCGTAGACAGATTCTCTCTCTCAGGGAGTGCGAGAGAGCGAGAGCGAGAGAAACGCCTCTGCTCACTTGTCGATGTTTGCGGGCTGGATTGAGGTCGTTTCCCAGTATTTGTTTCCTCCTCGCTATCCCATTACTGCTCATATCTCGTGACTCTGAATGGGGGGCGTGCTAGCCGTCAGCCTAAAGCTCACGACCTGAAACATTTGGTTCACTGTCACCATGTCAATCGCATACCTTCAAGGGAGTCCATTGAATATTCAGGGTAATGGCGTGCAATAGCGGCCGAGGTTGGTGATTTAGAGCTCTTTAATGTTCTGTTCTCTGAAACTCTCCTCCCCTAAATAAAAGCACCTGCCTGCCGGGAAAGCAGTGCTAACAAGGCCTCGGACGGAACTCGAACACACGGAGAAAGCGTTCCTTTAAAGGGGCATCGCAATGTTTCCTATTGGCCGCATGCTGTGTCTCAACGGAGCCGCTTCTGTTCCCGAACACCACGGGCACCGGTCCTAATAAATCCCGAGCAGTTCTCCAGGAGCCAGCACCTCCACTAAAATCTGCCCCCGAGACGGAGCAGTCAGCGAGGGCAAGGGAGCACGATGGACTCGCAAAATGTTGCAATTGCTCGCGTTCTCGTGAGACCTGCCTGTATGCATGCAGACGCAGCTTTTGGTTACCTGCCCCATTTTGAAGGAAATGCCACGCACTTTATGAGGAAGCAGAAATGAGAGCAAATGCCTTGCAGATGTGCACAGCAATATATTCATGTGTCAGCCAAGGGCTTTTTGTTGCTGCAGAGAAGCATGAAATCGCTGACATTTATTTGTGTGTGTGTTTTTTTGCGCACATGCTACGAGTTAACTGTCAAGGTGATTAAAAGGGTGGCTGTGTCCTAAATAGGCAAGGCTTTGTGTGAAGAAATGGCTGACACGTGTCTGTGTGCAGGGGCAGGGGAAACCTTGAATGGATTCCTCTCTGCTGGTCTCCCCTTTCAATTGATTGCTTTAATTTAGCCTATAATGATTAGAATGCCCCCTGCCTGCAATTAGCATGCGTGCGTGTGTGTGCGTGTGTACGTGTATACCGGTGGTCCGTGTTTAATTACAGCAGCGCACGAATACTGTGTGGCCCGGCGGGAGTCTGCAGAAATGGCAGCATCCGCAACTGCGCTTGGCATCTGACACCGCACCGCTGAGTGGATCAGTGCCCCGATTTAACCGAGAACCTTCCCGTCCAACGGCCCGCCACGCCATGTTTTCACCTTCACGCTCGAGACCTTCCTGTTTGACCTTGTGCGTTGAGCTCTCTTGAGCGAGGTTTGCCGTTTGTAAGGTGGAATCGGAAAACGATACGCAGTACATTCGAAGGGAAAAGGTACCAGAGAGAGCAAATGTTTGGTTCAAACTCGGATGAACTGTAAAAAGTATCCTGAAGCAGTCAGGCCAGTCAAGACACACACACAAAAAAAACTACACTACCATGGTAACCTTAGAAAAAATGACTTATTGCGCTCATTAGTCTGTTTGAGACCATTAGTCTTCATTTAGAAGGTCAAACTCAAAGTTGCATTATCATAAGTGCATTCCACGTACGTTGGATTTGTCGTTGTTTGTCGTCCTCCAGAGCACAATTCACTTCGGTTATAATCAACTTCAAAACGTGTGCGTTAGCAAAACTACTTGATGGACAAATAGTTATTTACAACCCCAATTCCAATGAAGTTGGCACGTTGTGCTAAACATAAATTAAAACTGAATACAATGATTTGCAAATCCTGTTCGACCTATATTTAACCGAATACACTAAAAAGACAAGCTATTTAATGTTCAAACTGATCAACTTGATTGTTTTTAGCAAATAATCATGAACTTAGAATTTGATGGCTGCAGCACGTTCCCAAAACGCTGGGACGGGGTCATGTTTACCACTGTGTTACATCACCTTTTATTTGAACAACATTCTTTTTTGTTGAACAACTGGCGTACGCCCGCCTCCAAAGGTTTTGGAACAGTGGTGCCCGTTCCTTTTCTTTTCTTTTTTTTTTTTTTTTTTTTGCAAGAGACTGAAAACATCTAAGAGATCAATAGTTCATCTTTTATTTTCCAGGTATTATCATCTGGATCAGATACACAACAAAATAGAAACACTTTTCCATTTATTTATTTCTTTTAATTCCTTGGAACATGTCAGGTTTGTGTTTTTGTGACTCGGAGTAACATTTATGACACTGATATTAATACATGCAGATGGCGAGCCCCCGTCCTCCTCATTGTTTTTTTTGTGTGTGTTTGCGTTTAGTCCTATCAGGTTTGCTCATCAGCAGAGCAGCCTGGGCGTCTCCTCTTAAGGGCGAGAGTAGCAACAGCAGTAACGACTCCCTCGGGCATGGCGGCGGCGGCGGTGTGGTGATGGTTGATGCTACTGCTCTCAGTCTGTAGAGAATGCAAATGAGACTGTGCTCTGTCTGATATACTGTACATGTGTGCGTGCGTGCGTGCGTGTGCGTGTTTCCCTCCCTCACTGTCCCATCTTTCCCAAGGTCCTGATGGGTGCACGCCATCCTCCACCTTTTGCTTTCAATCACGATAACAAGGTGCATTTAACATCCAGCTGTCACGCCGGTGCGCCAAGAAGGCGGCTTTATTGCACTATCGGCATGCAGATGACTTGGGGGGGGGGGGGGGGGGGGAACATACGTGTTCCTGATATGAATGGAAAATGAGCGCACGTTTTGTTTCACATCATCACCCGCCGAGAGAAATCCATATTTTTACATATCACGCTTGACACTTTCCACTCAGCATTTCATCAAGTCCAAGGTCCAAAACATCGTTTTAAGTGAGTGAAGGCGTGACCTCCATGACATACCTCTTTTAAGCCCTTGGTAGAATTTGTCTGGAAAACAAGTTGAACTACAAACCACAAGTACATGTGGGAAACTAAATCGATAAAACTTTGTCTATACGGCATTAGTAATTGACTGAGTTTTTCAAAAAGCTCCCGTCCCAGTAGGCCTAACCTCCACCTTAAGTTGATTATCTTCAGTGCTAATTTGTGAAGCAGGATTCCGAATGATGCTGTGTGTTTGATCACTCTGAAGCTCCTCCACAAGGAGGATGGATACAATTTGTTTTCCCGGTCATTAAGCAGATAATCTCGTGTTGATTGCCAAAAGCTAATTACAATAACCATGGCGGGAGCTCAACGCAGCATAGAATCAAGCAGCTGTACAGGTAGCATC
The DNA here is from genome assembly GCF_024500275.1 of Phycodurus eques. Taxonomy (NCBI): domain Eukaryota; kingdom Metazoa; phylum Chordata; class Actinopteri; order Syngnathiformes; family Syngnathidae; genus Phycodurus; species Phycodurus eques. The sequence goes on from NC_084541.1 coordinate 1,969,697, forward strand.
GAGGGCTTCTCCCGCTGTTTCCTTTCTCTGTGTTGCCCATAAACGGCGCACAAATGAAAACAGGAAATACTTTGTGAACTGGGTCCACATTGTATCCTAACACACGATTGTTGTGCAAGGAAACTGAATAGTGCATCTCAGCAACATCAACTATTTATGGCATCGCATGTAAAACAACATGATTACGACTCTTTCCCCTTTAGGTTGCTTGCTATTTAAAGTGGGTAAGTACAGGCTTCAAAATGTAGGAAAGCCTGACACCACTTTATTTTATAATATCACTGTTAAATTCTTTCACTGAACTGAAATGGATAATAAAAGCCCACTTGTTGCCCTGTTGGTGTGGGAGCTATAGTCGGTACTATAAAGGTTGGGGTCTACCAGCGATAACCTTGCAAAGCCTTCCATTTTTAGAAAAAAAAACCACCCTTAATGCTTCGTGTGAAGGCGAGACATAAAATATGTCTCTGCCCTTGCTCCTCCAGTCTGTTTTCACAGGATCGCAAAAATGTTAATATGATAAATGACCTCTAGCAACACCTGCAGCTGCACAAAAAAAAAAAAAAGGGAGACAAAGATGAGTACAAGGCGGGAGATAGCGACTCTTGCGATAGCGTCGCACGTGAGAAACTGCTCGACATCGTCTATGAGCATGTATAGAAATGAACCGTGTTAGCGTTTCTGGCGCGGCGTTACAGAATGGGTATTTACTACTCCAGCACATTCCGTTACAATTAGGAGAATTGATTTCAAATATATGCGCAAAGCAGGAGATAAAAAAGGGGTCAGTGATGAATGGTTAATTAAGAACAGCAAATGACATCGAATGTAACTGATACGTGCGCTCAATTCATTATGAGTGAGTCTCCAATACTTTGTATGATGGTTTTTGTTGTTGTTGTTTTTAAATCAGATTGTGAGCATTCTGTAGGGATGCTGTTTTAGTGTTTCTTTCCAAGTTCCACTATTTATTTTGGATTTTTTTGGGTGAGTCAAAACTTGTATCCACATCTGTTCCACCCCCCCCCCCCTCGAGTGTCTAAATATTGGACATCTGCTGACAGCCGTTCATCTTCTCTCTCGAAATCCTCGCTCGCCAGCTGGATACATACAAAACATTACATCATGTCCCGTATCTCTCCTCGAATTTATACGAATATGCTTGTGGTCCAGCAGAAAGTGACTGAAAGTGCTAAACAACTGCAAACTTGTTTAAAAAAAATATATATATATATATATAATAACGGCAGCCCCTCCAGGGATTGGCATGGATATTGCTGTTAGGGGCTGTTTTCCCACAACTGGACTGAATTAAAAAGAAGAGGTAAAAACATTTGCTTTGTGCTGTGTTATGATTTGAACTCGTATGCATCAGATGCTTGGAATCTTAAATGAGATGAGAAGTTTACAGCAAAAAAAAGAAGAAACGCCATAGTTGTTGTTACAGAGAATAGTGTGTGTGTGTGTGTGTGTGTGTGTGCGCGTGTCCAATCACCTGCAGCTGCCTTTTTCTGTCATTTCTTTCACCGTCAGCTGCGTCGGGTCAACATACCGCTCTGCCTCGTTCCGTTTCCCTTCTTGATTGCTAATGTATATCATTCGTTGACACACTTCCTCATGCATCGCTCCTTCACGTCTGCTGCCGATATCGACAGGACCAATGCCACGAGCACGCTCCTCTCCTTCGATTCCAGTAACAGTAACATTCTCTTTTCATGGAAGAAGAATCGCACCGATGAGAATTGAATTTGGATTGACGCTTACGACACAGCCACTGCTCAGTGACGACGACGCGACAAATTCACTTAGCACATACTGCATATCACTAAACACGCATTTTAAGCTCTCGTGTATGCAATCACTGATCTGAATTTACATATATTACCATAGATTGTGCCACAAGGTCGTTGCATGCAGATGCTCTTCTCCTGTATTTACAGTGGGTACGGAAAGTATTCAGACCGCCGTACAATTTTCACTCTTTGTTGTATTGCAGCCATTTGCTAAAACGATTTAAGTTCATTCCCCCCCCCCCCCCCCCCTCATTAATGTACACACAGCACTCCATATTGACATAAAAAGCTGAATTGTTGAAGTTTTTGCTGATTTATTGAAAGGAAAAACTGAAATCTCACACAGCCATAAGTATTCAGAGCCTTTGCTCAGTATTTAGCAGAAGCACCCTTTTGAGCTAAGACAGCCATGAGTCTTTTTGGGAATGAGGCAACAAGTCTTTCCCACCTGGGGATCCTCCGCCATTCCTCCTTGCAGATCCTCTCCAGTTCTGTCAGGCTGGATGGTGACCGTTGGCGGGCAGCCATTTTCAGGACTTTCCGGAGATGCTCAATTGGGTTTAAGTCAGGGCTCTGGCCGGGCCATTCGAGAACAGTCGCCGAGTTGTTCTGAAGCCATTCCGTTGGTATTTTAGCTGTGTGCTGAGAGTCGTTGTCTTTTCTGAAGGTGAACCTTTGGCCCAGTCTGAGGTTCTGAGCGCTCTGGAGAGGTTTGTTGTCCAGGATATCCCTGAACTTGGCCGCATTCATCCTTCGATTGCCACCGGTCGTCCTGTCCCTGCAGCTGAAAAACACCCCCACAGCACGATGCTGCCACCACCATGCTTCACTGCTGGAACTGTATTGGACAGGTGATCAGCAGTGCCTGCTTTTCTACACAGGCCACTTAGAATTAAGGCCGAAAAGTTCTATCTTGGTCTCATCAGACCAGAGAATCTTATTTCTCACCATCTTGGAGGGCGTGGAGGACTGCAGTGATGGTTGACTTTCTCGAACTTTCTCCCATCTCCCGACTGCATCTCTGGAGCTCAGGCACAGTGATCTTTGGGTTCTTCTTCTTGACCTCTCTCACCAAGGCTCTTCTCCCCGGATTGCTCAGTTTTGGCCGGACAGGCAGCTCTAGGAAGGGTTCCGGTCGTCCCAAACGTCTTCCGTTTAAGGATTATGGAGACCACTGTGCTCTTAGGAACCTTAAGTGGCGCAGACATTTTTCGTAACCTTGGCCACAATTCTGTCTCCGAGCTCTTCAGGCAGTTCCTTAGACCTCATGATTCTCATTAGCTCTGACATGCACTGTGAGCTGTAAGGTCGTATATAGACAGGTGTATGGCTTTCCTAATCGAGTTCAATCAGTATAATCAAACACCGCTGGACTCCAATGAAGGTGTAGAACCATCTCAGGGATGATCAGAAGAAACGGACAGCACCCGAGTTCAATATTTGAGCGTCACAGCAAAGGGTCTGAATACTTATGGCTGTGTGATATAAAAATATCACACAGATATGGCTGCAATAGAAAAAGATTAAGAATTTAAGAGGGTCTGAATACTTTCCGAACATTGGAGGATAATATTGCTGCTGTAGATTTATGAGCTCCTACTATATCTCTATTTTGCCCCGACGAGCTCCCTTGAAACACTCGATTGTCGCTCAAATTTGTACCAAAATTTCAAACTGTCCTACGTAATACTCACTAGCTGACCCCCATTCATTTGAACGTCCCCAGCGCGGTACGTCCTGCTCGCATACTTTTGGGGCGACTAAGACCGCAACCGTCGCTGTTTCACATCGCACGGCAGCCGTTCGAGTTCTGAATTGCCCCAAAACCAGTGTCCGAGTGATCGACCCCGCACAGGAATAGCGGCCGAACCCCGCGCGCTACGTGAGAATTCAGTCGGGTTTGGCCACGCCGATTGATTGAAGACTCGAACTGAAATTGCCCCTGCGTGTAAATGTGAGTGGGAATATTTCTGTTTCCAGTGTGCGCCCTGTAATTGACAGCTGTCCAGTTTGGGGCGTTCCCAGCCTCTCGCCCAAAGCCCGTTGGTTTGGACTCCACGATGGATGGATAAAGATGCTGATGTTACACAAACATTTTTGGGATGAAATTCATGCACACGATGTGTGTTTGCACATTTCGGACCGCATTTTATTTGGCGGGCCAGCTGGTAGCCAGTGCCGCTCTTCTGGCTCATCACCTCCACTCGCACCTCCACCATTGGATGTGACGTTTGTCCAAGATGGCAGCGGGTCTGAGGCCGCCGTTTGGCTTTGCGGAGAAAGCTGCGGATAACGCACCTCTCCCTGCTCGCCTGTTTCTTACCGGAACGGATGGAGATGAGCTTTCGTCGACTTCTCGCCGAACGTGTTGTTTGGGTCTGTGAGCGTGTGAGTAGGAGGCAATGTGCCTGAAGCGAGGACTGGATCGTTCTGTGTCTTTTAGACCGGGCCCGGGTGAAGCAGGGGAGGAATACGTATCATCTGATTTCAAGCATGTCAAGGATTCTGAATAATTTCCTCATTACCCGCACACTCTTGTCATTTTCAGGGCATATTTAATTGAACGTGCGGTTGGGCATGTTTTTTTCCCTGCGTGTCACATCTGTGTCGAAGACTGTCTCCTGTCTTCCCGCGAAAGGAGGAACCAATGGCTCCCTTGCTTTCCTCCTTGACTCTCTCCGACCCCGTGAGAGCTTCAGCTGTCACAGTGTCACTTTCCCCGTCCGTAATTGAGGAGTGCACACTGCACGAAGCCCGTGATACCATGTCAACCGCGTCCAGTTGCTCCTGTTAAATAATCAGGCAGAACCAACAGTGCCGGGGGGGGGGGATGCGCATGTGCTGTTGATCTGGCCCGCTCGTGCAATCATTGGGCCTACTCTCTCTTGCGTCCTCCCCGGCGTGTCCCCTCAATCCACGCCCGCCGAGTGTCCGCTCGCTTCTACACTCTGATGGCCAGTTGCAATAATTGCCCTCTGCAAAGTTTGATCGGAACGTTCGCTTCAGGGACGCTCACGGTGTCCCGTCGAGATCAACACGAGTCATCGAAATGGAAACGCGCAGGCATTAAGAAGCGCTGTGTGCCGTTGTTTCTTTTTGCTTCAAACGATCCCGCATTAATGTGAGCAACCCGTTACCGAGCCGCAAGGTGGGGTCTCGCTTCATTTCGTCACGCCATGTCAGCCTCCCTCCTGGCACTGCTCCTCTCCTCTTTGCTCTTCTCTTCCTTTCTCCTCTCCTCTCCTCTTCCTTTCTCCTCTCCTCTTTGCTCTTCTCTTCCTTTCTCCTCTCCTCTTTGCTCTTCTCTTCCTTTCTTCTCTCCTCTCCTCTCCTCTCCTCTCTCCTCCTCGCTCTTCTCTTCCTTTCTTCTCTCCTCTCCCTTTCTCCTCTCCTCTTTGCTCTTCTCTTCCTTTCTCCTCTCCTCTCCTCTCCTCTTCCTTTCTCCTCTCCTCTTTGCTCTTCTCTTCCTTTCTCCTCTCCTCTTTGCTCTTCTCTTCCTTTCTTCTCCTCGCTCTTCTCTTCCTTTCTTCTCTCCTCTCCTCTTTCCTCCTCTCCTCTCTCCTCCTCGCTCATCTCTTCCTTTCTTCTCTCCTCTCCTCTTCCTTTCTCCTCTCCTCTTTGCTCTTCTCTTCCTTTCTTCTCTCCTCTCCTCTCCCTTTCTCCTCTCCTCTTTGCTCTTCTCTTCCTTTCTTCTCTCCTCTCCTCTTTCCTCCTCTCCTCTCTCCTCCTCGCTCTTCTCTTCCTTTCTTCTCTCCTCTCCTCTCTTCTCCTCTCCTCTTCCTTTCTCCTCTCCTCTTTGCTCTTCTCTTCCTTTCTCCTCTCCCCTCCTCTCCTCTTTACTCTTCTCTTCCTTTCTCCACTCCTGTCCTCTCCTTGCTTCCTACCCTCCTCTCCTTTCCTCTTCTCTTTGCTCTTCCCTTCCTTTGTCCTCTCCTCTCTTCCTTTCTTTCCTCTACTGCTCGGCCCACCTCACACAACCTCCCCTGTCCTGTCCTCTCCTCTTTCCTCTCCCCCTTCTCTTCTTTTCTCTTCTCCTCGCCTCTCCTGTCCTGGCTTTGTCCGTCCCCATCGTAGCTTCTCACCGCATCTCGCAGTATCGGGAATCCGAGCTCCTCGGAAAGGCATAAGGCCACACCTCTTCCCGCAGCACGGATCGCTGTATAATCAAGCATCACCTCCTTCTCAGTGGGAATGCAATGACTCACAGTGTTAGCGTGCGGAGCCTCCATTAGTCTAATGCTACTACCCTGACGATTATGAGCCGCGCTAACACACGTGCTCCGCTCTCACGGCGAGTTTGGCTACTGGAGAGTGCGAGGACTAGGAAGTGGGGGTGCGCTGCGACGCACACGCGAACGCAACCACTTTGAAATGCGAGAGGACAGCTCCATTTTAGAAAATAATCCTTGCTGCCAGAATGAGAATTGAAATTATACAGTAGCATGCACGGCGAAATTGCCCGGTGCGATCAAAAGCGCTGTCAGGACATGTACACCCGCTACAGAAAGGTAGATTATTGAGAAGCTTAGTCGTGAAAGATCTGTAATTACTATGTAGTGAGCAATAATGGTGTCCTCCCACACTGCACGCTTCTGACAACCACACAGCGCTTTCTTTGTGTTATCTTAGGAGGTGGGAGCAAAGATATGTTTAAATGATGAGAAAACAGAAAAGGCGAAAAAGGCAAAAAACATCTTCTTCTTTTTTTAATGCAGTGATTGGAGTTATTTTATTCTATTTGGCATTAGACTTTCTTGTCCGTCATTCTTCACAATCTATCGTAGCCGCTCAAACACAGATATCATGAATGATTCATAACTTATCTTCCATACGTACTGAAGCTGATTTATTTGGATCAACAAGTATCGTCAGTTTGGAAAATAAGCTGTCAATTTCTTTCCACTGGCACTGTTCCAATTTCACAGGGCCGTCGTATCTGGTAGAGGGTCGCTCATTTCGGCTTCGGCGAAGGCGGGCTACCTTGATGCTCTTTCGCAATCACGATTCGATAATATTGATCATGACAAATGTTTGTTTGTTTTTGTTTTTGATTGTTTACGGCTATAAAGGAATATCACATCCATCCATGTATGAATCCATACATACATACATGCATTTTCTCTTTTGCTTATCCTCATGAGGGGCGACAAACATCCATTACCATTCCCATTCCCATTCACACCTATGGGCAATTTAGTCTTGGATGAACCTAACATGCATGTCTTTAGAATGTGCCGGAATACACACAGAAAAGCTGTTTATGTTTATTGATGTAATTTAAGTTCCCCCCTGCTCCCTGGACAGGTTTTTCAAGATCTCAACTTCTCTCAACTTAAAAACGTTTTCTCAATGTGTATTACCAAGAACTCAGGGAGTAGAAAAGGTCAACGGCTGGAGAACTTCGACATCATTACCTCTGTAGATCTGCGAGAGAGAGCCCCAGAAAGAAGAGCACATTTTCAATTTGCAACATTGACGTGGAAGGGGCCCAAGTGAGAGGTTTTCTTTACGAGGCCCCCAATGCCTGGCGGCATGGGTCATTTTATAGCATGAACTGCCTGTGAACATCATCAAATAAATGCCTCCAAAAAATTGGGAGACCTGAGTTCAATTTCCCCCCCCCCACTTTCTCAGAAGGCGTTCTGTCACTGGAAATCTTGATTGGTCGCCAATGACAAAAGAGCAACACATCTAAGTGTGTGAGTAGCATGCGGAGAAAAAAGTGGCACGCTGTCCATATTTAGACTTGTATTGAAACCCCTCAATAGTCACTGAAATCACTTGAAAAGTGAGCTTTTAGGTCATTCACATTAGCTCAATGCAAGCATTACTGCAAGCATATCAAGAAAAGAAAACTAGCCAGTGTGAAACGTGGAACGGGGGTTGGGACGTTCTGGGCCTGCTTTGCCACATCCGGCACACAGTGTCTCGAATCTGCGGCGTACAATGAAAACTCAAGACTGCCAAAGTTATCTGGAGCAAAAATGTGCCGCTCAAGAAGAAACAAAAAGGTTTAGAATCCGAGGACTCGGAATAGTTTGACAGTCAGATTATTCTGGATTCAGACGAGTGAGAATATTCTTGTCGAAATTCTAACTTTCATTTTAAATTCAAACTCCACACAGGCGGGGCCGGGATTTGAACCCCGGTCCCCAGAACTGTGAGGCAGATGTGCTAACCAGACGCCCAACGTGTCGCCCAGTTTTATTCTTTGGATTTTTTTATTTTTTTTTAATCATTCAATTGTGCCACAACTAATAAGCAATGCCTTATTTTCATGAATTCACTTTCGATACATTTTTATTTATATATCATCAGTCAGTTTTCAGTGACAATTGTTTTTTTCCCCCTTCTTCAACAGAAGGCTACCAATAATTTCGCCTCCATGTGTTGAAAGATGGGATGCAGCAAAAGGGGCAAAAATTCGCAAGCCGCCAAATTTAAAAGAAGGAGAGGGGGGGGAGCTAAAGTTGCAGCAGTAAAAATTGCTGTGACCATGTTTTAAACAATTATTAAAACAATTTCAGAGTTGCGAAGTTTTGCCCTGACAATATGCAAACAACAAATATGTCTTTAAAATTGTCAAACAATTGCAACAGCAATGCAGTGCTGAACAGAGGTGTGCAAAATGGTTAAACAAGTTTTACTGATAATGGTTAGGGGATGACGTTGTAATTGTTTACTAGTTAACTTTAGAAAGGGTGCCAAGAGTTGGGAGTGCCCCAAAGAAACGAGGCTATCGTTTTCCGAAATACGTTGACCTCAATTGACCCCATGTGAAAGAAGCAAGTGTTTTGGTTGTATTCCCTGTGGTTTTTGTCTGCTACAGGAAATGAATGATATGTGTTTCATGCACGGATTCTGTGCGCGGAATGCTGCTTTTGTTTTTCAATGACAAAAGTTTTGCTTCCCGGTGACGCATTAGGAATGGCATTCTGGCGTTGGCGCGATTGGTATTCGATCTCATGTCCGCACAGATATCAGGGTGATTCCTCCCGCGCTCGTATGTTTTGGAATTCCTCGAATGTGTGTGTGGCTTTGCAGTGTGCGATACGTTAAGATGAGCAGCCGCGCTATGATGTCATCTGCTCATTGAGGGACAATCTCTGGATATCACAGAATGATGTCCTGTTCTTCTTGTTCAAAGCTAATTCTCTCCTCACGCATTCTCCTCAGGATGACATTTATCATGTTAGCAGGGCAATTTAAATGATTTTACCCCGCACAGGGAGACTTCCTTGTGGTGATGTAGGTCAGGGATTGTTCTTAATGATCTTTGTGTTTTTCAGCGGCCCACCAGTCAGTGTGTCCTTGACTCTGCTGTAGCGGCTGCTTGCGTGTGCGCGTGTGCGCTATCACAGTGCATTTATGTATGAATACATGTTTGTCTCCTTATGACCTCATGTTGTGCATGTCATACAGTGTGAGGAGTGCACGTGTGTGTGCATGCTCCACAGCGCTGCGCTCTTCAGACGTCTTGTGTGTCTCTGGTGAGTAATCAGGTAATTGATCATGATCATAGAGACAGGTAATTATTCCTGTGCCAAGCTCCTTGGCAAATGAAAACTGCAGGAAAAAGCATCAGTCTCATCCAACACAGCGGGGGGGGGGGGGGGGGGGGGGTATGAGGGCAAGAGAACAGTAAAAATTGTGCTCTTAGAGAATAAATGCCCCCACAAAAAAATAAATAAGTATCGTAGCCCAAAAGCATCAAGTAGCGTAAGGATCGTGATAGTACAAAAATATATATATTTTTAAAAGTAACATTAGAAATGGTAAAATAGCTTATGTATATGATGACCTTTCATTCAATTACACAATGGCAAGCAGTGATTCATTCATTAAAAGGTTGTTGGCAGTGTTGTGCAAATTCCTTTTAAAAAAAAAAAAAAGAAGGTAATTACTTATAGTTACTACTGACTTTCCCCCAAAAGTAATGGAATTCATTACCAATTACTCCGTCATAAATGTAATGAGGAATTACTGTGTGGCGTTAACATTTTTTGAAAAACCTTCCAATGTGTCAAAAGATTCCCGTTTTTGAGCGGCTTTCACGGGCAGGTTACATAGAGTAGCACAGCATAGACAAGCACGAAACTTTTCATCATTAAGTGATTTGAATGCCAAATTATTTAAAGTGTCACACAGCTTGCAGACAATTAGTACATACTATTTTCGACAAAATATTCCCCATAACACTTGGCACAAGACGTTCAATGAATCAAACTGGCATGAGCCATGTTTCAGAACATTCGAGGGACTCGCAACGTGTGGTCCTTGTGGGCCACCTGGGGCTCACGGGCGCCATATTGGTTACCCCTGTTATAATCAGACAAACACTTATTATAATACTTTATTACTAACAGAAAATTGCAAATTATTCTAATGTTGCAGCAATCAAATGCCACGTATTATTGTAGATCGAATGACTATGCTCATAAAGTAATAAAAAAATAAATAGCATGGTAGATATTTTATAACTATTGGCATTAATTGCACCTCAATGAGCGTCTACGTATTTGGAGACCATCTGTTTGCATGCCATGGGCATCGCTCCTCCCTACTAGCATTTTGGCAACTAGCGACCTCCCCATCGTACGCGGCTGCCAGCGTGTCAAGCTCCATCGAAGAAGAAAAAAACGCGGCAGGGCGAAAAATCAATCTTCATTTGTTTTGGTTGCGTGGCACCGTCGTCGTCTCCTTCGGCGTTAATGGCCACTCGTTCGGTCGTCTAGGCATGTGCCAGGGAAAAGATGTTTCATCGGAGGAGCTCGACGAGTCCATGGCATAATGTGCATTTGTCGTATACATTCTTTGAATTGTGTTTACGGAAAACTAATATCTATACTTCCAGTTAGAGGACGCCGCTTTTGCCTGTAGATTTATTTGGGCTCAGCATTTCTGTTGTTTAGTATTTCCTCATTTGTGACTGCCTTTCCTTTAAGGGATCTTGCTTGTCGGATGAAAACAGCTTTAATAATCTAATAATAAAGTCCAAAAAAAAAAAAGTTAATTACAAATAAATAAAGTAACCACCACCGAATTTGGCAGTAACAGTCAAAGCGTTAACATGAAAAGTGAAAAATTAGATTATGCTTTCCCGAAAAAAAGTAACGCACGTTTGTAACGTCATTCCTAATAATAGCGTTAGTACCATCACTGGGGGTTGGATTGTGGCTGTGGGTTTGAATCTTGGCTCAGGCCTTCCTGTGTGGAGTTTGCACGCTCTCCCCGTGTTTACATGTTTTTTTTTTCTCACGGTACTGTACTGCAGCTTACTCCCACATTCAAAAAACATGTTAGCTTATTTTAAGATTGTAAATTGTCCATAGGCTTGAATTGTGACTTTGTCTATATTGTGACCTGTGATTGGCCCTCATGCCTAGATCAGACTACAGGATTTTAGCCCCGATATTGGCCCGATTACCCATCGCGGGCGATTTCCCAGATCGGGCCCAACATAATTTGTGGGGAACGACAAAAAGTCTTGTAGTGTGACATAATCCACGCCCAACAATCTGGCCCTACAACAAAACAAAAGCCTAGCGTGTTTGATTTTTGGGATATCTTCCGATAGCGCACTTTGACGTCGACCAATAGGATTGCGTATTGTGACCGGCACTTCGCCTCCCTTGCTCGCTGCTGTCCACATATTTAAGCGTCGTTGTCAACATTTGTTCACGCACGGGAGCCAATGTTTACTGAAGCTGTAGAGCATGACTTGACAGAACATCGGCTTTTTTACATACAAACGTTAATGCTAGCACTAGCTCGCTAGTCTACATTTCATTCGGTAGCCTGCTTGCGCGCCGTATTGTATTAAAAGTACATGAACATAATTCAAGCTCTTCTTGAATGGACAGCCGGTGACGACACCACGCTTTTCCTCATTGTTGTTGTCATCGCCATAGTAACGGGTGTATCCGGTTCCATTGACCGGTTCCACGTTTTCTGGTTCCCCCTCTCTGGCCGTGTTTGATTTGACAAGATAAAGCCCAGTGATCGTAAAAGATGGGATACGGTGGTATGCTGCCACTATCTGACCGAGATGCGGCAACATTTTATGGGAGTCGTCTGACATCGTGCAATTGTGAAAAGAAAACAAATTTGTCTTGCAGTCTGATCCGGACATAAGCCAGCTGGGATAGGCTCCAGCGCACCAGCGCAGGATGAGACAAACCCGATACAAAATGGATGAATGATGGATAGATCATTTCAATAATTGATCTCGTCTTAACCAAACAACCGGCAGAATCCCCCCTGCATGCTTCCATGTGCGATCTCGATTGCTTGCTCGATTGGTACTATTTAGGTCGGTCCTGGACCAAATCTTTCTTCCACACACCCCTTTTTGCACTTTGCCTTGATTAATGAACAGCGGACAACCCATTCCAATTTGTCAGCTGTCATTAACATGTGCTGTTAAGGTATTTCCCTCTTACAAATAGCCCCTTCAGTTCAGTTCAGAAGTGCTGCACTTCAGAAGTGCTGCTTGTATTGTTGAGCACAGTGAAAATGAAGAAAGGAAACCAAGTCGGTCTGCACGGACCAGTTTGTCTGCTTTCATTACACTGCCGTCAAAACCAGAAGACCTTTGCCCCCTGAGGCGATGCCTCATTGTCATTCTTCATAGTTCTTCATCATCATCAGTGAGCATGCAACGGATAGTTTTCCCCTGTTCTCTTCCTTTCCCCGGGCACCTTCTCATCCGTACCCGTCTGCCGTGCACAGAAGTGGTTGCGCGCTTGTGGGCTGAAACTTCATCTGGAAGCACACACTTATTTGGCTCCAGGATAAAGCTAGATGGGTTCTGAATTGAAATGCTATGAGCCTGGCATGAAACCCGCTGGCCATGGGAGACTAATCAGCTGTTGAAGGGCAAATGAGCAAATAAAGGCACTTTGTAAATCTAATTTGGCCTTGACATTTTGAGGGTCTGACACAAAAGCTTCATGAGTACAAACACAAGCAAATGTATGTTTGTCCCTGTTTTTTTTTGTTTCCAGTGCGCAGTGATGCGACATATGAAGAGCTATTGACCCAGGAGAGGCGAAAAGAGGCGAGAGTTAAGCATCATTCAATGACGAAAACTATTCAAAATTTACTCATTATCATATTGACCACCACTCATTGAGAAATATTGAGAAACCAAGCAATGACAAAAACTTGTACCTGTTGCTGTCACCGGCTCTCTCTCCAGGATTCCGGCCCAGAACGTGACTCCACCTCCTCCTTGGTGACCTCGGAGCCTTGTTGGGACATCGTCAATACATCAATATGCTGCAAGAAATCCCTTTGCATCATTTGCTGCTACGGACATAAAAGGGAGAGAAACCCAAGGTGTGGCCCCCATCCTCCCCTGACCTCAACCCTATTGAGAACCCTTGGAGCATCTTCAAGCAAAGATTTCTGAGTATGGGAGGCAGTTCACATACAAACAGCCGCTCTGGGAGGCTATTCTGACATCCGGAAAATAAATGCAAGTAGAAACTCTCCCAAAAAGTTGAATGGATGCAATAATTATAAAGCTGCAATTAAATGATGCTATGTTATAATGTAACATGGCCTGTGTGTATATGATGGACCTCGAAAACTTTGAAGGGGGTTGCAGTTTTTCCAAGTGCAGCCAGTTGGTCCAGGTATGTGTACAAGAGTCAATCGCAAAGGTGTATGGGTGTGAGCCATCACGTTCGGCCGCGTAGCTCGTTTGCGGCAGGCCAACGCTCAGGTTCAAATCACATCGCTTGCTGTTTTGTCTCATGCAAATGCAAAGTACAGCTTTTGTCAGCAAGAGTGCGCTGCAACGAGGGCGAGGGCGAATCAGCGTTGCCAATGTTGCATTTTCGGTGCCATAATTAGACCCATTAAGTGAGTGTTTTTGTTTTTTTGGAAAGCGATGAGCAACAGACTTAGCGAGTTGCCGTTTGAGGTGCGATTGGAGACTCCGAGAGACTCTCTTCAGCAAAGGAGATATTCACCGCTCCACGTCCAGACTGCAAATAGCCATACTGATCTTTATCATTTCCAGCTGCACAAAGTTGAGCTAACCATTGACCTGAACTAAATATTAAAAGTGCCTAAGATAGTATGGAAACTATGCTGGGGTAGAACATCAAGGACGCCAATCCGTAAATGAACCTACGAGCGATTAAGAGTCTTCAATTAACCTAGCATGCATGTTTTGGGGATGTGGGAGGAAAATGGAGTACCCGGAGAAAACTGCAAACTCCACACAGGCGGGGCCAGATTTTAAACCCGGTCCTCAGATCTGTGAGGCAGATGTGCTAACCAGTCGCCCACCGTGGCAGACATGAATTCCCCCACCAGCAGTGGCGCACAACAGAGATCAAATGCAAGTTGACTTGCACGAAATGCCCAATACTCTTGGGTTTTTTTTTTTTTTTTTTCCAGGACCTTGAAGACAAAAGTCCATTCTGTGGAAGATGACATAATCGAGGCGAAGGAAACTCTAATAATTTAACAACAACAAAACACACACACACACACACACACACAATAATAAGATGGGCTTTGAGGCTACAAGGCTGACTTAGGTACATTACTTTTATGCTACGTTTTCTTTTTTGTTCACAAACAGAAATATACAGTACATTACCTTAAACAACCGGCAATATGAGAACTACTGCAGTAGCGCATTTCAATGAAATTGCCGAGATATTCGGCATTGTAACTGTCAGTCTAATTTAACAAACATGTTGTTTTTGTTGTTGCAAGAAGCGGCGGCAATGACACAAGTGTGCTCCAGAGAAACTTCCTGTCAGAATTTCACGATCATTGTTACAATTCCATCGACTTCACCAGATCTTGCTTTGAAAACACAAGCATACTGTGTTGGTTATGGAAAGGTACTGCATGCGTTGTCCGTGAACATATGCGAAGCATCTTCCAGGGCAGTCATCAAAATATAGATATCTTTGGTACTCGCTTTGGGCTTTCTTCATCCTTCATCATCTCTGGGGGGCGCAGGCTTTTTTTCATTTTATTTTATTTTTTCATAGAAAAGAAAGACAAGACTCTCTGTCCGTGCATTGATCACAGGGGACTATAATGACATTACTGTCAAGGACTCATGGATTCACTTGTTCACTAAACTCGACCTCCGTAATGTTAATCATCTGGTGGGCTTGAGGAAGGGAGAAGAGAGAAAAGCTGTGGGTAATACCCCGCTGGGTCACGTTGAGTATTTAGTCATGCCATTCGGACTTCCAAATTCACTCGTTGGGTTTTTTTCTAAACCTTCGATATGACGTCCCAGTTTTGTTTTGTGGATCTTGATGTTATTTTGACCTTTTTCCAGAGATCTTCAGGAACCCAACCAACATGTCTTGCAGTGCCTTCTAGCGAACCGTCTGTATGTTAACCCAGATGTGGGTACTAATGCTTGACATTTACTCTGTTACGTTTACTGAACTTAAGTAGTTTTTGGGGGGGATAAATTGATTCATGTCGCGTCTGCATGATAGCGAGTGATGACAGCTGCGAGAAAGCCGGGTCTCCTCGTCGGGGTCGATCACAGCTCCAGCCAGGTGTTGATTGGCTCCAGCCAGCGCAGAGGAATCAGGAAGTGATGACCCAGTCCGCGAAATGGTTCAATTTACTTTGTAAGGGGCTTAATCGATCTTTAGCAGCGGGCCGGCGCGTTTACCCTGAGTCTGGAAGAACTCCTTTGAGGGCCTCGGGCCAGCGCATGGAGAAATGATTCCTCGCTGTTTGAAAGCAGTGGTTGGCTCAGGTTCGCCTGTCCGTCACAGTTAAACTCAACGGAGATCTTGACGGCGAGACCAATATCCGCCGGAGTTTGGAAATCACACTTCTTCGTCGAGTTGATAAAAAGTGGCAAAACCCTTCCCTGACAAAAATTCATGAAGCAAGTTGATGGAGCTGGACGGTGTGCCACACACCCCGGCGGCATCACACGGAGACATAAACGTGCGAATGTGAGTGTATACGTGCCCTGCGATTGGCTGGCGACCGGTTCAGGGTGTACCCCCGCCTCTCGCCCGAAGATAGCTGCGGTAGGCTCCAGCACGCCCGCGACCCCAGTGAGGAAAAGTGGTTCGGAAGATGGATGGATGGATGGATGGATGAATGAATGCTCCGCTCTGGTCTGGTCTGCGTTGGGGTCCACATTGCATCACTTTCGCCAGTCATAACAGATTACAACATTTGCATGGATGAACAGAAGGTTTGCGTAAGCAAACTGGACGTCGGAGAAATCTTTATCAATCTTGCAAATGGCACTCAGTGCTTCTTGGGAATGCTGCAAGTTGATCACACACGACTGCGTTGCTCATTTGAACAAGACGCGACAGTTGAACGGAAGACACAGACGGCGATATGCATTATACATGAGCGCTGAGCAAGTGTTCACGTTGCAGTGTGGGTCTGAATATGTGGAAAGTATTACGGCATATTGCAACGTGAATAATGTCTTCAAGAACACATGGAGGCACGTGCATTTGCGTGCACACACACAGAACAATATCACCTCTGCAGCAGTAAAGGTGCACGTCCTCTTGGCAGCAGACATCTTTGTATGACTCAACCTGTTTGGTGTGCACTGGGCAAATGAGAGCCATAATGGCATGTATATACTGTAATAGTTCACAATGAAATTTACAATATAATTGCCTGCATTCGAGGAAATGTATACTGCAGTAGACAGTTTTATTCAGTGTTCGTGATGAGCTGCCCTTTTTAAGCTGCTTCTTACATCCACAGTAGTTTTAGCGGCAGGTCACCTTTATCGCATCTGCTGATCACTTTTTGCACTCCGTCTGGATGAGGACGGGAGGAAACTCACCTTATTGACTCGTTCATTCAGATGAACCCACCCATCCACCCACGCATTTTCTGTAGCGCTTATCGTCGCTAGGGTCGCTGGGCGTGCTGGAGCCTATCCCAGCGGATTTGGGGCGAGAGGCGGCGTACACCCTGAACTGGTCGCCAGCCAATCGCAGTCAAGCGAACACGTCTCATGGATATTTATAATCATATAATCCTCAAAATGCTAACTTTTATATTATAATCATAACACTACTTGATATTTATTTAATTTATGTGAAGTTAAAAATGCAATTCTTAGCAATTAGCCTCCTGTAATTATAATGACTGCAACATTTCCATCAGTATGCATATGTTTGTGTTTCATAAACCTGGAATTTTCTTTTATGAATGAATGCTGTGGTTAAAAAAAATATCATATCTGCAAATGTTATCTACTCTGCAGTATATTAAATTTGATATGCTCATGCAGGGTCAGGAGCTTTTAATATCATCTGGATCGGGTCCATATTGAACATTTGGCAGCCGTTTGACTTCATTTTGAAAAACACAGCCAAATAGCTTTTCCAAGTCAACAAAGCACATATGGGCTGTTTGGGCAAACTCCCATGCGCCCTTTAGCCAGGGCGAAGAGTCCACTGGTCCACTGCAGTGGCGAGCGAAGGCAAGGCAAATGTATTTATATAGCGCAGTTCATACACAAGGTAACTCCATATGCTTTACATAATGAAAAATAAAAGACAGGTTAAAAGCATTTAAAAACAAAGAAACTACCTTTACGAAAAAAAACGTACAGTGCAAGAAAGATTCTTTTAAAAATGGCAATACTTTAAAATGCTCAATCGCATGCACGAGAAAAAGGAATAGCTTTTAAAAGGTATTTAAAAAGATTTCCACTTGGGCAAATTGGGAGGGAGGGGAGGGGTGGGGGTGAGGGGGGGGGGGGTGCATCCAGAAGGGTAAGGGTGGGCATCGATTGCAGATTGTTTTCTGGGGTTTGAAAAAATTTGATTCCAACCTATTGACAATAGGTTTCTGATTGGATGACAAAATCTATCGTCCACAAGTATTGGAAGTAATGCAGCAAAGAGAAACACTACAAAATGAAGAGAATAGACTGCTGGGAGGACATTGAAGGAAAAAATAAACTTCATGAAAAAAATATTAGTATTTCGGATGTAATTGTACGTAAGTGCTTCTGATCGTGTTTAGGCTCGCAGAGGAGGCCTTGCTTGCTGTGATGGTCTACTACAACTGTCTTTAAAAATAAGGCTCTGTTTAGAATGATACTGTCAGAGAAGTATAAATTAGACAAAAGGTGAATTATTGTGGTTGTAGTTGTAGTGGTGTGTAACTTCGCTTCATGCCAAGAGGCGTTTGTATACCTTATTGAGTTACAGGTTTATCAGCAGACTCTTGTTGTCGGTCTTGTTTCACGAGATGCTTATGCATTCACTTGACATTTCCAAGCTCGCATTTGCTCACCTTAATCGGACGACGGCAAACATCCACCAGTCACGAGCTCGTCTTCTACACGTTTCTGCAAGTGGTCAGTCAATCGGGTCTATGAGGAGAGGGGAACACACGGGACGCGGAGCCTCTTCCATCTGACGGGGAGCGCCCTCAATTAAACAATCAGGCGCCGGGGCCGCTCTAATTTGAAATGCGGCCGGCCCTGTTGTACGAAGGGTCCTTGACATCACCGAGCCTTCGGTCACCCTTCCCCTCCCTCTCAACACGCCCTTGAGTTGAACTCTAACATCCCCATTGTGCTCTGTCTCGCCACGACACATCCCCGATCCCCACCTCCTCCCCAACCAATATCTATTCTCTTTCTCATTTGGAACTGAATGTCACTCTGCTAGCAGCTCCAACTGAATGAATGAATGAATGAACTAATGAATGTGGCAGTCCAGATGGCTGAGGAAACGGCAGCGCCCCGTGATTGCTGCTGTCTCTTGTAATACGGCGCGAACGGCGTCTTTCTGCAAGCGAGGGAATTCATTGCACGGCTGCTGCAAGGCGACCCTCCGCGCGGCACCGCTCGTGGCTTTCATCGCCGTGTTTCTGGAAAAACGGACTTCACAATGAGAAAGACACTGACAAACTGACTCATTCGTGAGTTAAGTGCAAGTTGTGCCTTTGTGGACGAGGTCTGTGGCTCAGTGTCACTGTGAAGAAGATGACAAAGCATCGTGTCACAGAGGAATGCTTGGCACGTTGTTGCCCGCCACCCAGGTCAGAATCCTGACAGTGGGCCAGTTTGATGCTTTCGCTGACTGCCGCTTTTCATTCGTTCTCTCTCGGGTCTGGATGCTCTGTGCTTAAGCCGTCTTCATCCACGTGGCAGGCAGTGCACATTTCATTGGCCTTCAGTTCATATTGAATGTATTAATCCCCCGCTGGTTATGTAGGGTAGAAGGCTGCTCAAGAACGGCGGGGAAAGGATACAGCCACCCTTTCTTCCATCTGCTTGCAATGTGTTTAAAAGCATGAAAGTGGGAGGAGGGAAGGGAGGAAGGAGGTGTAGTGAAAGACGGAGAAGAGCGGCAACAGCCTAACGACGAGGGCTTGAGAAAAGACTGCAGCGGGAAAAAGTGTGTCAGATCGTTTAGCAGCAGGGATGCGAGACTTTGGTCTTTTCGGAGGCAGCGGCCCTGCAGACATTCTCTTGCCTAGTCAGCACCGGCCGTATTTGTGTCACTGGAATGTTCCCGTGTACACGGGGGGGGCAGAACCTCACCAACTCTAACCTTCAGTCCCATTTATGGAGGGAACGTGGCGCTAACCTCCGCCACTGCCAGACCTCCCCTCTCGAATAGAGAGGCAAAGCATTGTGGCAGCAACTGAGCTGACAAGCACTTCACACTCTTTAACTGCAGAGGTGAGTGAACAAAGAGCAGCTTTCTGCCTAACTGCCTCTGAACAACACCCGTTTGATGTCCCACTGAAGAGACTCATATTGTAGCATGCTGGTCATGTTTACAAAGAAACTGCTCGCGCACTTGTGCAGGAATCATCTGACGCCGAATCAATATTTAGGTTGTGGCCGCGAAATAATATCGGTTTGATCGCGTAAAATAAAAGCCAACACTTTATTAGTCCACCTGTCACAGAGAGGAAGCTTTTTAGAAAATGACCTCGCTTCCGAAGTTGCTATTCAGTTCTCCAGCAAATGCAACAGATACCATCTAAACGTGTACAGCGGGCACGTGCACACACATTTCTGGGGCCAGGTGCTCAAGCCAAAACGAAGGCCACCCATTGCCAAAAGGATTCATAAAATAAAGAAAAAAACAGTCGCATCTATTCGACTTGTGTATTTATTTCGGTTAACACACTCAATAATACAACTATTAACAAAGGAGGTGACTATTAACAAACGTCAAGGTCTTTGCGAGACCGAGATAAATATTTCTCAAACTTGTTTTCCCACTATTACTACAACTCAATTGGAAAAAATATAGAGAGGGCAAGTAAAAAGAAACAACTGAGATAACGTGGTTACACAAGTGCACACACCCTCTTATAAATGGGGATGTGGCTGTGTTCAGAATTCAGCAATCACATTCAAACTCATGTTAAATGGCCTTCAGCACACACCTGCCTCCATTTAAAGTGCATCTGATTCACCCCAAATAAATTAAAGTGGGAGTACTGGGTGGGAGTACTGGGTGGAACTGATGACAGTGAGGGTATATATATATATATATATATATATATATATATATATATATATATATATATATATATATATATATATATATATTTTTTTTTAACATTACATAACGAAGGGGGAGAAAAGCTGCAGCAAAAAATGACACTTTTTTCATCCAGGGCAAAAGGGCATATGCTTGAGCACCACTTGTGGTATATGTGTGCACGTGCCTGGCGCACAGCATTTTTATATATATACTATTTATATAACTATACTATAACTATAACTACACTACACCATTTAGGTGGGTGTGCCAAAATTGCACATTTAGCCATTTAGTCTGTTTCCCTTTTGAAAGGCGTGTGTCCTGTGACATTATATAACATTGGACACACGTTTAATATGTCAATTAGTCATCTTTAGTCAAGTACATTGCTCCTTTTTTTGTGACCCCCATTATTTGTACGCGTGCGGTTGCGTTCCTTGTGTATGGCAAGTCAACAATGTCGTCGCTTGAATCCGGATGGAGGCGTTTCTCCTCAGGCGGGGCTCCGCTCCCTCATTTTAAAGGGCAACGACACATATATGTGGATTTGGGGGAGGAGGAGGAGGAGGAGGAGGAGGGCTTTATTTGAACAAAGATGCTTGTATAGCCATCGAGGCTAAGGATGGGATATTACCACTTAGCCTCTGTAAACACAAGTCAAGCTCTTGAACTCCAGACCTTGGAGGTGCGCTCAACTGCCAGATGCCTCAGCTGTGTCTGCAAGTGAGAGGGTCCATTTGTGGCGATTCTATTGATTTGAGAGAATGTTGAAGAAATACTGTGCCGTGCGGTTGCCATAATCTGTGAGGGTATCTTTATCACCACGTGTCTTGTTTTGACCAACATTTTTCCACGTGTGGCACTCCAGTCGCCAAACAAGATAACCTACTGTAATTGAGTTTTACAACTCCTACATTTCTAAATTATACGAGATATTATCATACTACAATTGTTTCCAGATCAAGTAGAGCGAAGATAAAAGATGGCAGTCAGTGTAAGTGATTACCATTTGTATTCCTGCGGGGAGATTTAAGCTTGAGAAAGCTGCTCAATCCCTCAACAAGGATCAAATGGGATTATAAAGACGATATTGTGAGACCGCCGAGATTGCTCAATACGAGTACCGAGTTCCCGTCGTGCATTGTCCTCACGATGGCATCATTTTTAAGCAAGGATCAGGCGAAGAAGGACGCTAAGGATATTAAGTCATCACATAATTTCAGTGAGGAATGTTTCTCCATTTGATTCCCCATTTTTAGAACTTCAACATCATCTTTGTATCGAGAGCATTGTTCGCAACTCACGTGCTTGTTGAACTTGATTTGCTTGTAGCAGCGGCATGGCACTTTCTGCTTATGCCTCATTGGTTCATCGGTTCGAGCTAATATTCTGGCGTCCAACCACAGTGCAGAAAAAACGGAATGTGAGTGTGAATGGTCTCTGTCAGCTCTGTGATTGACAGGGGGCCACGGGGTAAGCCATTTCCAGTGGGTGTTGTCGAGATCATCAGCAAGTCCTAAAGCTGATGTCCCCTTTTCAACAAATCCTTGGAAGACTCTAACCTCTTGTGCTCTATGACATAATATTTGCCACTTCACTTTCCACACTTCGACACCATCCTGACTCTAATATTCTCTTAATTCTCTTTACTTTAAAAAAAATAAAATAAAAAAATCATACTGGATAAATAGTTTGTGGACTACAGAAGAGCTGTCTCGCTGTCTGATTTAAAAAAAAAAAAAAAAAGCATAAAAAAGAGAGTGCACTGTATTTTTTTTAAATTATTATTATTATTATTTTTACAAGCCATAATTATTTAAATCCGGTCGATCATCCGGGCTTTGGAAGCGGAGTAGCACAATTTGAGTCCTGCTGCAGACACACACAAAAGAAAAGAATAACGGCCACGACTGAAAAGATGCTTGTCTACTTCCTGACTACTGTCCAAGTGCCCTTGAGCAAAGCACCAAACCCACCTCCAACCTCAAGGGTTGCGGCACTGATTGCGCACCGTATGTGCGTGACCTGGTTCTCTGCGTGGAGTGAAACACGAACTATACAGCAGAGTGTAAATTCCATTTTCCTTTAAGATTAGAATCAGTTATTTTTTTTGAAACATCGTAAACATTCTTTAAACCTACAGCAGTCACACTTGAAAGAAGAAAATATGACTGGCTGGGCCTTTTCGTAAACCAACGGAATATTCTCATAACAAAATGTCGTTACAAGACAGAAAGATGTTTTATTTTGAACCGTTTTGAGAATTTTGTTTCTCAATGGCTGCTTTTATGAAGAGAGAGAGAAAAAAAAGATCTTCTTTCCTCAGTGCCATAAGAACTGTGTTGACTGGTGAAATAAATCATTAGAACCGATTGCAGGGGCTGCAATAATTATTTGTATTCATAGCCTATAAAAAAAAAAAAATAAATAAAAAAAAATCCCAATACAGTCCTCACATTAGTCATGCAAATTCAACTGGACAGAGATACCTGCAATTATTTCCCATTCCAATCATGGCTTTCCTCCCGGCGAAACGCGTCATTCAACCGGCTAATATCGCTACCAGAAACAATGTGTTTGCATAATCGCTGCCCTTGGTGGCAAACAAATTCTAATTTACTGTGGCAAATAATGAAGAGCTTCGCAAAAAAAAAAAAAAAAACAATGTTAGCAGCTGAATTGATTTCTGCTGTGCATCACAGTTTAAACATGGACGAGTTATCTTGAGGGAAATTACCAGATCCCACTTGTAAACACTGCGACGTGACGCAGGCATTATTTAGCAATTCTAAGGATTTGCCGTATCTTTTTTATTTGTATTAGAATTTGTGTAGTCCTTTACTCCGTTCACGTTTCTTTCAGTAGATAATTGTAAATATTACTCATGCGGTTTCCTTATCTTTCCCTTTAGATTTATCACCTTGTCAAATCAGACCTAATTGATTGGGGATCAAATGAATGCGAGCGATTTAAATGAATGAAAACAAAACAAAGAACTGATCGATGCATCTCGGGTGCCCAATTTCAATCGCAGATGCAACATCGCGTGCGCTAGGTGGTGCACTGTGTAAAGTGAGCAACTTTATCGGATTGGCGAGTCAGTAACGAAATGTGTTGCCCAGTAGCGCCACTTGCGCCAGCCCAGTGGCAACACACGCCAGCCCTGTGTTGTTACAGCCCTCATGACCACGACAGTGTCAAGTTCGCCGCACTCGGAACGAATGCTCATAGTATGACTTTCAAAATAAAACGGATGACGAAGTTAAACGTCACAATAAAACCCGCTATTATCAATAAGCATATGTTTAAATACTGAAATATGATGGGAACGATTGGCGTTATGTGAAAGTAGTGTTTTGATTCTATTAGTTTGAAAACACAAACTACTATCAGGGGGAAACTTCTATGGCCAACATTTATTTTCCCGGAAGTTAAAAGAACGCGTCGTTGCAATTTGCTAAAGTTCAGCTAACTGGACAAATCTTTGCCCACGAACGAGCCAATCGGCGGTGGAAGGCAGAATTGTCCCCGTGGCCGCCATTAAAGAAAGGAATCCATGAATTCAAATGCAAACCAACAGGAGCCCAGACAGAAATCATGATCGTAATCATTGTTCAAATCGCGGCTGATGCCATTTTCAGCGGCTTTCACCGGGATGCATTTCGCTTTTAGAATGAATTTTGCCGAGGAGGAGTGCGACGGAATATTTAGTATTTTTTTAAGCTGAGACCGTTTTCAGGGCTAAGGGGGAGGGGGAGAGTTGCTTGTTTGCTCTCCTTTTCTTTTTGTTTTAGGAACATTGTTGCCTCCTGGAAATGGATTGAACTTGGGATGCTTTCGAGATGTCGCCCTGAACACCGCCGTAACCTGTTTTGTCCGCTTTTTGAAAGCCGGCGGGTCAACTGCAATCGGAAGCGCGTTAAATGAACTCTCCTGCGGCCAAATGTTGCAACAATTATTATTCGCTGATCAAGCCTGAACATCTCAGAAAAGACAAATCGGAACAGTGCCCTTTTATTTCCCTGGAAGTGAAATGATGGCGAGTCGGCGCTCGGAGTGAAGAAGGATGAGTTCTTGTTTTGTACCAAACGGGGCCAGCTTGGAGGATTGCCATTCCAATCTATTCTGTCTGGTAAGAGATTTAAAACTAAAAGGAAAGCAGCCATTTTTTTTTTTTTTTTTTTTTTTTTTTTTTTTTTGGGGTTAACTAGCTGAGCAGCGGCTAAGCTAACGTTAGCCTCAGAGGCATCAGTTTGATAGCAGCTTAGTCAGGCTTACGGCCCGCCGCCCTGACATCATTTTCGGGACAACGAGCTTTCCCCAGTCCGCCTGCGTCGGGAGATAATGTTTCCATTGAAACAAACACGTCGTCTCGTCTCGCGTGTCACATTACCTTGCTCGTCACTGCGCCTCCTCGACCGAACTGTTGTGCTCGGGCCACTTGATTCGTGTTGTTTATTTTTTTTAATATTTTTTTTTTTTGGGGGGGGGGGGGGGGGGGGGGGGGGGGGGTTATTTTTATTGACATTATTCGCCAAAGTGAAAAGGGCAACAAAACCGAGACAGCGCGGCTCTGTCTGCAAAGTTTCACTTTCTCCGAATGTCCTTTTCGTGTTGGTTCCGAACTATTTCCATCCACTTCCAGAAAGTGCCGACAGCCACGACAAGCGTACGAACAAACAACAACTTGTTTTGATGTTGCGGCAGTGACAAAACCCCATAATTAGATTAGTTTTTGTTGTTGTTGTTGTTGTCAAATTCCCCAAATGTATGCAGCCTGTCATCATGTTCGCAAATGGCTTCATCACCCCCAGACTGTCGAGTATTCGCAGCAACTAGGACACTGAGGCCCCCGGCTTGATTATGATATCATCTCTGGCATGCATTTCTCGACAGTACAAACATGCAGGTTGTTACATTTCCCATCTTTTCTTCTGCGTACTGAAAAGCTACTGGGAGTTGTCTTCGGCATCCAATGTGTTTATGTGTCTCTCGATATCCACCCCCCCTCATCGCTCCTTGGAAATTGTGGCAACGTGTTGTCAGTTGACATTAGTCGACTCGAACTAGTTCGAGGGGGGCTCCTCCTTGTCGTTGCTTTCTTGGCTGTGTCGTGCACAATCGACGGCAAATGCAAAGGTCTTGCTCCCTGGCTGGATGTTACTGACGATCTGTATCTGTTTAGTTTATTATCCCCCCCCCCCCAACCACACTCCCTGCCGTTAATTGACTTGTCTGCAGGCTGAGCTGATGCACTTTTAAACGGAGCAACCTTTTATGTGCGCTCCTGCAGATGTGTCTTCGGAAACTGCTGTGTTTCACTTCTTCCTCCAGAGCTGTGACAACAGCCGACAAATGACCAGTGAGCAGGAAATTCAAACGTTATACAGCAATGATAATATCCCAGGCGATGTACAGTCGTGTGAGAGCCCAGTCTTTTACCACCAATTGACTCCGCTCCCCAACCTGCCCCCCCCCCCCCCCCAGAAGGTAACATTTCACTGCAAGACAATTCCCAGTCTCAGTTGTACTTTGTTGGGCATGCGGTGTGCATCGAACTCACAATTACAACGTTTCTGACAGCACTTGAAGGCGGTGCTGGATACAGCGGGCAGCAGGCGAGCTCCATGCCAGTAGATGCCCGTCTGGCTGACATTTTCGTGCACACTGAGACTAAGCATAACACCGCCACTGTTATGACTCACGCACAGAACACACTCTGCTTTGTGGTTTCACAAAGCGAGAATGCATCCACATTGGAGTTGTTTTTCTCTCCTCTTTAGTGACTACTTTTAATACAGAAGGATAACAGTACTTGTAATGATGTCACGTCAGTGTCTCATCTTACTTTGCAGTATGTAGCTATTGCATGAAAATACTGTGAGTTTTTTTTTTTTTTTCTTTTTTTTCCCCCAGTTGTTGTCGAACTTTTGGAATCAATAAGGAATACATTTGGGCATGTTGATCACATCACTTGCCGCATAGAGTGGAACCTCTAATGTTGAACGCAATCTGGTGCTGCTGGTTACTCTCATAAAACTTGATTTGCTGTAGCGGGCAGTGTTTTAATGAACGCTTTTAACTGTTCTACAAGTCTTCAAATAAGTTAACCGCGCTTTTATGTTGAGGTGTGAAACATTCAAGTCTGACTTTGATGACAGAAGAAAATAAAGGAACAATAACATACAAGTTTATGGTGACCATAAAATCACTGTAAAACTCGAATGCGTATGAGGACACAAGCATCTTGAAACCGTCCTAAGTTGCTTCTTTGAGGTCTCTCGTCTTGCGTGATGCCACATGTGACTGTGGTTTAAAATTTAATGCAACTTTGGAGTCCTTCGAGGTTTCATGCAATACGGTGATGTGTCACATGACATCTTTCATGCAAAACGCACCCAGAATTCATCCTTAGATGCTTGCTGGTGGAGAAATGACTGATTTTCAATTTCCTTGATTGACCATGGGGGAACTTAATGATAAACTAACCTGTTGTTGTTTTTGAATATTTTTCATTTGTTGAAGAATCTCTTACTGAATGTTCTGAACTCCGGTTTCCTTTGCCAGTGTTGTATTGCGCAGAGTGATTCTGCCTGCCCGTAAGTGTAGGCCTTAACTGACGTCATGCTGTTCTTTAGACAGCAAACTTGGCCTATCGGCTACCATGTATGCCTCACCGTTCTGAGATTCAGGGTTTGAATCTTGGAATTTTCATGTTCTTCCCCTGCTTGCACTGTTTTCTCTGTTTGGGTTCTCCAATTTCCTCCCACATTCCAATGGCATGAATTTTAGGTTAATTGAAGACTAGGGATGCCTATATCGTACGTCTGCAGTTGGACTTGGACTCGAAAAAGAAACGCTCCAATACTACGAAAGCGATACTTTTAAGTTAAACACAGACGACAACGGTTTGTTAGCCGACTGCGAATTATGCTCTGCAAAATGTGGCGGTGGGTCATCTGGCAAGCAGAAAAGTTTCTCGAGCCCAGTCGTCCGCCCGCTCCACTCCACGATGTTCGGCTCTGGCCGAGCCGCCCGCTCTCCTGTTACGGAGCTCCTGCAGTGTGGCACGACAAGTAAAGAGAAGCAAGCGATGCTATGATAAAGTATCACTTACGGTTTCCTCTCACGGTTTTATTTTATAACGTGTGGTATTCTCAAGAAGCAGTCTTTCTTTGCTCTTTATTTTGCAGTTAACACACAGAGGTAACATGTCTTTCAATGGTTTTTTTTCATCAAACTCGCAAGACGTAATGACATTATGAAGTATCGGCGCACTGTATCAGCGAGTACTCAAATGTGATTACTTTTGATTGAAATCATATTTCGATTGAAGACAACATTTTCCATTAGTGTGGAAGTGTGAATGGTTGTTTGTCCATATGTGCCCTGCAAGTCGCTGGCGGGTGCGCCCCGCCTTTCACCCAAACGTCAGCCGGGATACGGTCCAGCTCACCTGTGACCCTAATGAGGACAAGCGCTATATAAAATGGAGGGTTTAT